>NW_027283727.1:0-60593 GCF_046629955.1 Centroberyx affinis
TTTAGGAAAATTAGGATTAGGTTTAGGTTAGGGAATGAATGTGTGTGTGTGTGTGTGTGTGTGTGTGTGTGTGCACCTGCATCGGAGCCCCTCCAGAAGCAGAGGTAGCGGGGGGGTTCAGAGGGAAGAATGAACAACAACACAGCAACAAACAGAGAGACGGTCGCATCAGTGACGAACCTGAGAGAGAGAGAGAGGGAGAGAGAGAGGGGGGGAGAGAGAGAGAGAGAGGAGAGAGAGAGAGAGAGAGAGGGGGGAGAGAAAGAAGAAGAGAGAGAGAGAGGAGAGAGAGAGAGAGGGGAGGGGGGAGGGGGAAGAAAGAGAGAGAAGAGAGAGAGGAGAGAGAGAGAGAGAGAGAGAGAGGGAGGGGGGGAGGGGGAGAGAAAGAGAGAGAGAGAGAGAGGGGAGAGAGAGAGAGGAGAGAGAGAGGAGGGGGGGAGGGGGAGAGAGAGAGAGACAGAGAGAGAGAGAGGGAGGGGGAGGGGGAGGGAGAGACAGAGAGAGAGGAGAGAGGGGAGGGGGGGGGAGGGGGAGAGAAAGAGAGAGGGGAGAGAGAGAGGAGAGAGAGGGAGAGAGAGAAATTGTTAGATTGATGTAAAATTCCAGGACTTTTCCTTGACCTGAAACTGGTTCCTTCATGTTGTTTTTCAGTCTGAAAACATCTAATGTGATGAAAGTGTGAAACCAGTTGGAAAATACCTTCTGCTGTCTTCCTGGAAAGTGTTATTTGTAAAAAAAAAAAAAAAAATCAGAAGGTTTGTAAAAAAAAAAAAAGAAGACTTTCCCCGTCTGGAATAAACAGAATAATAATATTGGACTTTCAACTGCTGAAACGTTGATGCAAGGATTTCATCTGATAAATCAAATCCTCTTCATGTCTTTTTCTTCTTCACTGCCTATTCCTTTCAGGCCAGTGTTTGGTCAGACGTGGTGCCAGAAGCTCCGCCCCTCCGCTCACTTTATGAATGGGGATTTCACCATTCAGTTTTATATTTGCACACACACACACACACACATTGTGACAGAGCGGTTGGGTAATTCCCCGGTCCAATCCAGTGCACTTTGACAACCTTCAGAGAGTTTCATTCAAAAAATACTCTCTATTCAGTTTGGAAGGAAAGTTTTTAAAGGTTTTAAGTGAAGTTTCTGCCTTCATTAGACAGTGGACAGTGAAGAGAGGCAGGAAAGGTCAAAGGTCCCGGTCGAACCCAGGGATCGGGGTTACATGATATGATGATGTTATATTATTTTAGAAATTTGTTTGACATCTGTATCCTGGACGGAGGCTGTTAATTGCTACCTAAAATTACAAGGAAATATTAAAGTAGCAGCAGTAGCCTGTCTTTCTGTCCATTCAAAGCTGTGTGTGTGGTGTCATGAACCAAAAACACTCTCAATCCATTTCTCCACGTTCATTTTCCAGCATCTCTCTGAGCCTTACCAAGAACAGGCCGTTTCTGTCGCCGTGTCTTTAAGGCTCATTAATATTAACGACCCCTCCGTTCCGATCGGCTAACCGTTTCCAGAGTGAAACGTGAGACGCCGCGGCCCGGCGGCTACAGGTAGGGAAAACTCTCCGGTAATAAACGACGACAACCGCTCAACCGCTTTGAAAAAAACACTTTGTTAGTCTATTATTTCTTACAAAAATGATAATGAGCGAACCTTTGTGACGCCACAAAGTTACGGAAGTCCAAACGGCTCGTTTAGAGGCTCGCTGTCCTAATATGGATTGTGTGGATTTAGTTTTGATACTTTCACCATGTTTAGATAGACCATCCAACTCCTTTATCACCACAGAGGAGAGGGGAGTCCTGCTTTACACCAGATGGACCTTTAAAAACAGAACCCAAGAAAACAATAAAGGCTCGGTCACATCTGATTTCACCCAGTGAATTATCTTCACTAACAGTTAGAGTGGATACAGACAACTTTTCAGCTTTTCCCTTGTTTCCAAGTATTGTTGTTTGCGCCGCTGTTGCAAAGACAACTGGATCGCTTTCCGTTAAAGCCTAGCTCCGTGAAGAAAGGATCAACACCACTATGGAAATAAGGGAGAAGAAAGAAGCATGTCTACTGAAGAGGTAAATTAAAATTGAAATTGGCTTCCTTGTAGCTCCTGGTTCGTTTTCTGGCTGCTATCGGTAGCGTTAGCAACATGGCTAATGCTACAGCCAGCAGCCTGGCTACTGTTCAAAGCAAGAAACAACCGTAAGAATCCCAATTTCAACTAGAAACCCAATAGGACAACTTTCCAGTTCAAATGCTGCAAACTGGACCCGGATTGGACGGATTTCAGGAATTCTTCAGTGAGGGAGCCAATCAGGACCGATTCCAGCTGTGATGCGTTTCCTGCAGTTAGAGTTTTGAAAATGCAAAAAAACTTTAAATTGAACCTCTCACACAAAATCAACATCGACTCTGACATTAATATAAAGCTCACTCTGAGTCATCTGAAGACCTTTCCTGACCAAAGGGTTGGGTTTTCCCGGACAGCACCACCTCGTGTTTTATTCCTGAAATCATCAATCATTTAAGATGTTGAATGTTAAGTTCCAGTCAGTAAACCAGGCGGCCGGACAGAGTGACAGCAGGCGGTCGGACCATCAGCCTGCGTAAACAAGCGTCAGTCTGCTGTAGTGAAGTGTTGAAATTCGGTTTGTACAAACTGCAGGTCCAAGGTGACCACTTAAAACAACTAACCCCCCCGAGAGAAGCTGGAAAAAAGCTTTGCAGCAGCAAATAGCAAAGAGATACAGCAAAGAAAAATCTCTCTCTCTCTCTCTCTCTCTCTCGTTTGTTGCTGTTGTTCCTCGTTCTTCCCTCTGACCCCCTCTGAGCCTCGCTCACCTCTCACCTGCTTTCTGCCCGACACCCATCACCCATCACCCATAAAGTCCTGGCTGACAGGAACAGTGTGGATCTCATTGATCTGTTTGTCCTGAACTGTGTTTTCGTGCTGTTTGCTGTCATGTTATTCTGAGCAGCTCCTCTGCCCTGGTTTCCCTCAGACAGCCTTCTGCAACGAGACAGTTCTCCGTTTTTCAGCAACTGAGAAAAGAAGGCTGATCTTCTTGTTCTAGTTCTGCTCAAATGAAGCATGCGTCCATTTCTCTGGCTGCAGAACGCGAGGCGGCGAGGCCGAGCCGAGGATTCAGGGAGCGTTCACACCAAGCATGTTTGGAGCGGTTCATCTGAACTCATGTCACCATTGTAGTCTTGGTGATTTTCATGTTTTAGACTCTATGGGCTGAGAAACTTCTACTAGCCTTGGACTGATGAAACCCTAATAAAACCCTGCTGGATAAACTCTGAAATGCCTGGAG
This sequence comes from Centroberyx affinis, assembly GCF_046629955.1. Classification (NCBI taxonomy): domain Eukaryota; kingdom Metazoa; phylum Chordata; class Actinopteri; order Beryciformes; family Berycidae; genus Centroberyx; species Centroberyx affinis. The sequence continues at coordinate 3,327 of NW_027283727.1, forward strand.
GTCAAGCTGAAAACAAGGCTGTTTTTCTGGTGAAAAGCTGACATTTTGGAGGTTCAAGGTTTTCACTGAACGCAGATGATTTCCTCCTTCAGCTGGTTGGTTTGTCAGGTGAGAACGATGACCTTTGAACTCTGGTGACACCAAATAACGGCAGGAAGAGTCTCAGTCCTCTAACAAGAGAAATGCGGTGCGGTTCGTTAATCCAACCGACTACACCCTGAAACGCAAGGGATTATGGGTAGAAGGAGACGGATGCAGAACAAACTGAAGTCTGGACTGATGCTCATATTCATGTGTTCTTAACTGGTATGAACACCACAGAAGAAGAGATAGACAAGTCCGTCATGTGACCAGAGTGCGTACGCACAAAAAGAACGGAAACTGGTGTTTCTACAACAGAAGGTGCAGTTTCCCCTCAGGAGGAAAAAACCCTGAATGAGACCGAAGACAAAGAACTGCAGAAAACAAACAAACAAATGCTTTAGTTTTCAGTGCTTTGGGCTGTTAGGGCTAGTTAATTAATCTTAACAGATAGATGTGGTCCGGTCTGTCCGGGCAACTCAACAAACAAGATGACATCAATTGATTGGCTAGGCCTCCCCATTGGGGTTCGCACCAATTTTAATCAAAAAAGAAAGTCACAATAGAGAAAAAGCAGAAAAATATATTACGTTTTTTCCAGTCGGTAAATGTTAGAGATAAGAGCCACAGCTAGTCACAATCAACAGTATTATAGAGATACCTAGCACTAATTATAGGCAGATAATCTCAATCGCCACATGAAGAGCGAGCGTCACACCTCCGTCCGTTCAGCCAATCAGATCGTTCCTACGTTTGTTTTTTTAAAACTAGCGGTGAACACAGAGACGACGGTTCGACCGAAACAAAGATAACACAGAGAAACCTGGTGGAGCGTTGGGATGACTGGAGGTTTTCAGATCAGTTTCTTATTGACTTTATCCTGTAGAGTCTGTTCCTTCTGTTTTCTATCAAGCAGCTCCGTTATGAGCGAAGCTTCCTGTTCTTCTGCCTCAAAAGCAAACCAACGGACACAAATCTATCCGTCAATAATTGTCAGCTGTTTGCTTTTTTATTACATTTCCCTGTGTGTTTTCAGCACTGAGGCCGGTCCTGCGTAAATGCAAAGTGGAAAAAACAGAAAGCTGAAAGACAGAAAGCGAGTTGAAAGTTGAATGAATGAAGCGAGGTTGTCCGTTAACGCAGAGCCCGCCTCGGGGCAGAGAGCCGCAGTCCTGAACAAACAGGAATCAGAGGCGAAGAACAAACAGAGGAAACGTGTCATGAGGACAGACGGCGAACTTTAGTGTCACGTCAGCAGCAGCGGCTTCGACCTCTGATCCAGCGGCTGCACACCGCGGCTGCATGGACACACGTCAGCCGCTGGGCCGGTTCACTGAGGAGACCGGCCGCTCCGGTCAGGACTGGACTGAGGATGCATCGTTACCGAGTGTGAATGTGGGAGCGTATCTATGTTCCCTGGGTCCCATGTTCCCCAGATTTATATGGCACATAATGGGAACATGACAAAGGGTCCTATGTTCCCAGGGTCCAATGTTTAACCCTAACCCAGTTGAATGGCGCTGGCCACCCCTGAAATCTGACTGGCCAACCCAGTTGCCACCCCAAAATCCTGAGTTATGACTGGCTGATGGCCATGTTAGAGGTGGGACCATCAAGCCAGTTAATTTCTTTTTCCAAAACTACGCTCCTTGAGTTCCAAGAAACACGCCAAGGGGAGCAAAGAGAAAACCAATTTAGGGATCAATGTGAAAAAAACACTGTCTGACCAAACAGAAAGCAGCACGCACCTGAAGATAAAGACCAAGAAGTAATGTTAGTAGCACACATTTTTTTTTACATGCATACAGTTGACAGTGATGCCTGATAATTCTGGTTGTTTTCAACCTGGACCTTGTATGGAAGAGGATTAGGGCCACATGTGAAAAATGTATTTAAATTCTGAGATTAATCTCAGATTTCTGAGAATAAAGTCAGAATTCTGAGATCAAAGTCAGAATTATGACTCAGAATTCAGAATTCTGACCTGGGACCTGCCTACATCCTTCCTAAATGTCACTCAGTGCCACCCTTGCTTGAGTCTGGGCCCCACCTCCACCACCCCAGTCAAAATGGCCGGGACACGCCACTGCTCGAAGGCCTCCACTCCCCTGAGTTTTAATCTAATAAACAACACTAATACTCCTACTACTACTTCCTACTTCCAAAGCAGCTGGAGCGAGGTGCAATCTATTTGCGGTGGATGGCCAGTGCCTAACATGGATAGCTCTGGTAAAAAGCCCCTCTGCTCTGTGAAACAGTTGCGGTCAGAGCTCTGGGTAAACATCTACACACAACCAACCTAACCCTAACCCTAACCCTAACCCTAAGGCTAACCCTAACCCTAACTAAACATATTAAGCGAATACAGAGCTGGGGAACATCTTTTTCAGGTTCCCATTATGTGCTATATAGAGCTGGGGAACATAGGACCCTAGTAACATAGGACCTTGAGAACATAGGACCCTAGTAACATAGGACCTTGAGAACATAGGACCCTGGGAGAGCACATATGTAGAACTGGGGAACATAGGAATGACTCCGTGAAGGGGAATGTCACCCAGCCATAAGGAAACAGAATGTGAATTCTATTAAATTCCATGAAATTCCACTTCTAAGAGAGTTTGTCGTGAATTATAAATCAAACATGAATCAAATAAAAGACAGTTCAACCAATCAAACACGTCTAATCATAATGTATGGATTACTATTACATGTTCTGCATCAAATACCAGCTGAAAGGTTCCTTTAACATTTTATGATATTCAGTATTGATAATATATTAGGGCTATTACATTGTGAATTCAACCGTTTACTGTAACTGTTTACTGTTTACCGTTTACTCATTTATTTATTATGTCTTGCTTTTTACTGATGCCTTTTTTACTTGCTTCCCTGTTGTGGGATTAATAAAGGATTATCTTATTTTATTTTATCTTATATAACACTATGTGGAATCTCAGATATGTGGGGAAAAAACAAAAACAAAAAAAAAAAACATGGAATTTCACAGAATTTCACTGAATTCAATTAAACTTCCTGAAATTCAAATTCAATTCCAATTGCAGTAGCTGACCTGACCCCGTCCTGCAGCAGTGTTACAGTGAGCAGGGGCCAGTTGCATAAAGATAGACCTGGTCTAAGACTTAAATGTGGCCTTGAATCAAACTTGTTATAGACACTTACAGTATATTTACCCGTTCATACTACTTCTTAATTCTTCTCTAATGTGTTGTTTCTGTCTCTAAAGTCTCTCTCTCTTCTTCAGGCTCTTTCCAAAAACCAAAGATTTGCCGTCTTCTATGAAACAGCTTCAGTATTTAAACTTCCCACTCTGACAGTTAGGCCGACTCGTTGCCATAACAACAAAATTCTTAACTCAAGATCAGCCGGGGGGGAGGTGGCTAACTGTCCTACCTCAAAATAAGTCAGTCGTAATATTTAAGCAACAGACAGTCTTAATTAGCCGAGTCCAACCTGAGAATCTAAGACCAGTCTAAGGCTTAGACTAGTCTTAAACTAGCTTTATGCAGCTGGCCCCAGGTGTTAGAGGTGTGAGACGGGCGGAGTGCGTCTCCTACTCACTCTGCCTCGGCGTTGAAGAGGCGCGTGGCCCAGCCGTCGATGAAGCGCGGGTCTCTGGTGAACCACAGCGCCACCATCAGGACGAAGAGCGCCAGGACGCTGCCCTCCCCGAAGCTCATGGGCCCCAGGCGGCGGAGCTCGTCCCGGATCACGTCGTACGCCGCCCGCTCCTTCTCCGACCGGACCGTCCCGCAGCCCCAGGTCCGCCGCAGGCTGCAGGCAGGGGGGGCAGGGGGGCAGGGGGGCAGGGGGGAACAGGGTTCTGGTTGCTTGTTTGGTTTTGAAGTGACAGATTTTTTACAGGATTCTTATTCTTTTCATAGGATTTTCATAGAATTTTTTCTTTACTGTTGTTAGTAATTTGCATCCTTTCTTTTTCTGTTTATTTTTGTAATTGTTGTATTTTATTTGTTTTTTCAATAACTTTGCTTCTATATTTTATCAAACTCACCAAGGCAAATTCCCAGTGTTTCAATATTTAATATAATATATGGAGATTAAACGGATTCTGATCTCTAGTTAACATCTTAAAATGTTGTAATAATCTGTGTTGTAATCAGTGGATTACCCAGACTCACTGATGTACTTTCTGGAAGTGGGAGGAAGGCAGTATTTTTTTATTATTTTTTATTAACATTACCTTAAAGTTGCTATGTGTATAATTTTCCTATCAATAAATCATCAGCAGATTAATTTTGTATAATTACGGTAAATGGTGGATTTGGAGGGAAATCTGCTGGATCGCTTTACGGCACAAAGGAAGCAACGGGGCTGATGGGAAATGTAGTCTTAATGTGGAGAAACACTAGAACTGACAATACTACTGGTGAGAGAGAGAGGAGAGCAGTCGTCTCCAACATGCTCTCACTGGTTTCCAGTCATTAGACCGAGGGATCAGCATTAATGTGTAATGTGAAATATTTAAGTTTAAAAATGTGGCAGCTTTAACTTCTCAACACTACAGATTTTACAGAAGAAAGTTATATGTGCCATATCATGGTCCAAGGTAAATGCTCCCACTGACCCTCTTTTCCACAGCTACAGTCTTCTGAAGCTTACTGAATGTAATATCTTTCACAATGCTTGTATAATGTATAATGTTGTATATATGCTGAACGACAGACTCTGTGACCTTATTCCGACTTACCTTCCCTCGCATACATATAAGACTAGAAAAAAGCATTTTATAAAGGGTAAGAAACGTAAACTTAAATGTAGGAGCTTTAGTGTGGTTTGCAGAGGTCCACAGGTGTGGAATGAGCTTGATAACACTATAAAAATGTCATTATCTGTGTCTGTTTTCAAAAAGAGTTTAAGGCAGCAGTTGCTGCTAAAATATGTTTAAGCTTGAATACCCTGAACGGCTGGGGACTAGTTACTCTACTCTGAAATCCATTCTGATTGTCCTGTTATTTCCACTTGCCATATGTCTCTACTTATTGTATCTTACCTATTTAATTTAATAATTCAATGTTTAGACTGATGGAATAAATGTCTTAGGACCATTTAGTAGTACTTTTTAGGGTCTTAGGTTAGTCTTAGGTGTTTTGTAGGTTGTAAATGTTACTGTATAATACATGCAGTTTTTCAAATCTAGACGTGTTAGTAAACATATATTTTAAATGCTATCTGCTTAGTGTCTGGGCCCTGTTCTCAAGCTTCAGATAGCTTATCAGGGTGTCCCATTTCACATATCTCCATTATGTCTCATATGATTGTACTTGTATTTTAACTGATTTGTGAATAAACTGAACTGAACTGAGCAGGTAATCAGAAACCTCTGATGGTTTACATGTTGACTGTGAATCACAGATGGTATAAAGTGAAAGTGAAAGTGAAAGTGAAAGTGAAGAGGTTCTGCGGAGTCGCTCACTTGCAGCCGACGTAGAGGAACTGCAGCCAGAACCAGGCGAACGTCAGCATCAGCAGCATGGTGGGGAAGGCGAACGCAAACCAGGACGCAAAGTTGATGACATCACCGTTCTGAGGGAAGAGCCTGCGAGGAAGAGAGGAGGAGAGGAGGAGGAGGGGGGTGGGAAGACGCAAAGGATGAGTAAACCGACAATTAAAGTCCTGAATTCTGCCCTGAAAACTGCAGCCCGCATGTCAGGTCTTTCTAAAAGATGTCTACGTTAATATTTTAGTGTGGTTATAAACATTGTTTTTATGTTTTACTGTCGCAGTCAGAATAAAGCTGCAGTTCTTTTCTTCCTTTGCGACATTCTTCACGTTCCACGCTTCAGAAGCATCGTCATCTATGATGATTTTTGTGTTATCGTTAGTTATACAAACTTTGAGTTTTACGAACATCTTAGCCTTACGATGCTTTTGGGAAATGCAACCCAGATCTGATTTTTTTTTTGAATAAACCCCTGCAGCAGGTTCCATAGTGTAGCGGTTATCACATCTGCTTTACACGCAGAAGGTCCTGGGTTCAAGCCCCAGTGGAACCAGCCTGGTCTTCAGAGAGATTTCAGAGTCCTGGATTGTTTTGGGACAGCAATTTTATTTTATTTTATTTATCCTTTTAGCCAGGAAGGTCCCATTGAGATACAGGATCTCTTCTTCCAGGGAGTCCTGGTCAAGATGGCAGCTAGAACTAAAACTCATTCAAAGGAAGATGATGATGATAATACTAACTGTATTACAATCAATTCAAGTTAAGGGCTGCCCATGTGTTGATCAATTCTAGAATGACTGATTTTATTTCATTTTATTTTATTTTTTATTAACTGTATATTGATTTTGTGTTGATGTTCAGATCTCTATTTACTTGACTTGTGTGTATATATATATTGACACTGATACTTCCACTAACTACTGATAATGCTCTTATTAACTACTGATGATATTGATGAATTTACACTAACTATTTTAGTTGAACTGATCTTATCTATTGCTTATCTACTGTTACACAGTTTATGTAACTCCCTCCTTCTATTAACCAATGTATGTCCATCTAATGTCTAATGTCCAATGCCTGTTCTTTATACTACCTGCCCAGGGACTACGGATGAAAACTAGCCTTCTTGGCTAATTCTGGTATATTTTTTAATGTGCACTGTCCCAGTCAAATAAACTAATAAATAAAAAATAAATGAATAGAATAAAGATGTAATCAATCGTCATATCAATTATATCAGAGGTGACACTGACAACACTGACTGGACCAGATATGATTATCAGCTGATAGCATTTGCACACAGATCAACCAAACCTCTGCAGCAGGTTCCATAGTGTAGCGGTTATCACATCTGCTTTACACGCAGAAGGTCCTGGGTTCAAACCCCAGTGGAACCAGCCTGGTCTTTAGAGAGATTTCAGAGTTCTGGATCTAGAAAGTCGCAAGTTTGGTTCCCACAGCAGCCGGTAGCTGTGACTGAAGACATGCTGCTGTTCCTCAGACTCCTCATTCCCCAAAAAGTACTGTTACGATCACAATGCCATGTTAGGATATGGTACAGTTATTTATTTATAATATCTTTGTGTATTTGAGGTAGCAAAGACCGTCCCTCTGTGACATCACAGGTTTGAACCCTGCAACAGTAACGAGACTCAAGACCTGCTCACTCTCACTGACTAGAATGTAAATACAACACAAGCATTCTGGGAAATATATTTCTGTTGGACCTGTCTGGTGTGTGTTTGTGTGTGTGTGTGTGTGTGTGTGTGCGTGTGTGTGTCAGTACTCACTGGCTCATCTGGCCAGTTAACACCAGGTTAGGTCCGGTTCCGGTCAGAGTGGCGATGCCTCCGATGCTGGCAGCGTAACACACACACAGCAGCAGGCCTTTACACATCCTCTTCCTCTCCTCCTCCTCTTCCTCGCCGCCCAGCTCCTCTACCTCCATCTGGCAGCGTCCAGCTTCCAAGGACAGAACCACTGTGACAGAGAAGAGATTCTCTCTTTAACTTATTGATCGTGTAACCATAGCATCTGGTCAGCTAACCATCACTGTCTTGTTGTTAACACATCTGATTAGCACACTAGCTAACGTAGCTAGTAGCAGCTAGCGTTAGCATGTTCACATTAACATCAGTGTGTTTGCTGGCTAGTTAGCTAGCTAACAGTTTGTTCAGGTTAACTGAGCTGACTCTTCTCAAGCTCCAACTCTTCATGTTTTGGAGTAGAGACTAGAGCTAAAGACAAGACAGTTTACTGTGTCACAGTAACCTACATTTGGAAACAAATCCACCTTATCACACTATTCACTTTTACTGAGAACGTTACTGAATGGTTCTACAGCCACACCACAACAAGCTGACTCAGCTGCTCTCTTCTGACAGCTGCTTGCTACAGACTCTTTAATTCTCCAATGTTCCTCCATGTTGGTGCCAGTTGTGTTTATTAGACAGAGTCTCCTGTCTGGACTCACCAGGCCCGGTGTTGGTGCCGTCTGAAGGCGGTTTGTCCTGCGGTGTGGGTTTGTCCTGGACGGTCGCTCTCTCCTGGCTGTCCGGTTGACCTTCTGACCCCAGTTTCTCCTGATTGGTCACATTGCCTTGCAGGTTGCTGGTTTTTTCTTGGCTGCCTTGCTGCAGAGTTGCATCATTCAGACCTGGGAAAACAGGCACCAAAAAAACTGTTCCATAAACCCTGATGAAGGCCACGAGCTGAAACTTTCCAGTGTTACCTGCCCATTCCATGCACCTTGTCAATAGGTGAAGTTGTGCCAGAATTCCAAATTCAAAACAGACACCAAACACATGAGGTACGGACCAGACTGGAAAACTTGTCCGTACTTGGTCTATCAAGCCTTCAACCCTGAACTCTGGCAAGTCCCTGAATCTATTGACTAACCATCTGTAGACAAGTGGAGCAATGACAAGATATTATTTGGTCAGTGTGATAAATGAAAGGCAACATTGGTCCTGAATGCTCTGATGATGTAATTTTGTGGTCTTGCAATTTTGGCAACATGATCACGCAAATACGCAAAATGAAGACGACTTGTTGACACCAAATTGCGTGTTGGTGGCACGTAAAGTGTTAAAACTACGTTTTCCCATCAGGAAACAGTTACATGAAGGAGACACGACTGTAAACACGAAGTAGAGTCACAGTGAAGCAGCTCAGTGGAAAGTAAGGGTGTTGCTGTCGGGTGGAGGATGGGTGGATGAGTTTGACTTCAATGCCGGAGACCAGAGTTCAATTGCCGTAGGAAGGAATTTTCTACTGGGAGACAAATTTAAATTTTTTGTGAAAGTTTGTCTTATTGAACCGACCAACGCCTCTGAACGTAATTTTCACATAATTTGTGTCCGCAGCACGTAAATCTGCCTTTCAGAGTTCCTGCTCATTTCATGACTTTTAGGATTGTACCGTTCTCCAGGATGCTCGGGGTCGAGACCAGCAGACCGCCGGTGGTTTTCTCCTGGAGTTCCTGCCGTGGGACCGCACCGCGTCTCTGGCTCTCGGGGGCCTCGGGGTCTCGGGGCCCGTTCAGCTGGTCCAGAACGGCCTGGACGATGGGGACCATCATGGCAGTGGTGGCCGTGTTGCTGATCCACATGGACAGGAAAGCCGTCACTCCCATGAACCCCAGCATCAACCTAGGAGATGGAGGGAGGGTGGAGGTGGAGAGGGAGGGTGGAGAGAGAGGAGAAAGAGTCTAAACACCAGGTAGACGAACGATTAACAGAAACCATTACAGAGGCTGCAGGTTTCACAGTTGGAGAACTGTTCAGCGCCAGGAGGTTTGAGCTCTACTGACATGATAAGACCCAGTCTGTCTCACCAACTGATGCCCATATGCAGGATTCCCACTTATTTTCCAATTAAATTCCAAAGGTTTTCCATAACTTCATACCAAATTTTCCTGACAGTACTACTTTAGTGTAAAGTAACCTTTACAAATGCTATGCATGAACTATTAACTTCAAGAATTACATCTTAATTAGATTAGATTAGATTAGATCACACTTTATTGATCCCCTAAGGTAATAATAATCGTACAGGAAAGGTAATAGGAAAGGTAATATTTATAAAACCTATTAAATTATATAAAATATAAAGGTAAAATATAAAACTAGAAAAAGTATCTTAAGTGTCTGTAGTGGTGTTGAGTGTTAGTCCTGTGCAATAAATAAACTGAGTCCAAGATATAATATAATCCAGAGGTGGGTAACTGTAATGTAATTTCCTTTCGTTTATTTAAAGCTGCAAGAAGTGATTTTCGGACCACTAGAGGGCGACAGAAACCACAACACATTTGTAAATAAACCACAGCAAAACTACTGGACTAAGGAAACCCCTAATCCCAAACCGTGCATAAAGGCTAACAGCTAAACTAACAGCTAAGCTAACCGTACCTACGGAGAAGTGTCACCGATTACCAGTCTCACTTTGCCAGATCTTTCACTTGCTGAAGGTCACATGTCCCACAATGACGAGTGAAGAGGCAGGTAGCAAGTTTACTAGTTTACCAAGTTTACCAAGTTTACCAAGTTTACTGGTTTAACTGGTTTACCAAGTTTACCAAGTTTACCAGTTTACCAAGTTTACCGGTTTAACAAGTTAACCGGTTTAACGAGTTTACCAAGTTTACCAAGTTTACCAAGTTTAACAAGTTTACTGGTTTAACTGGTTTAACTGGTTTACCAAGTTTACCAAGTTTACCAGTTTAACAAGTTTACTGGTTTAACAAGTTTACCAAGTTTACTAGGTTAATAAGTTTACTAGTAAGTTTACTAGTTTAACAAGTTTACTGGTTTAACAAGTTTACCAAGTTTAACACGTTTACTGGTTTAACTGGTTTACCAAGTTTAACAAGTTTACTAGGTTAATAAGTTTACGAGTAAGTTTACTAGTTTAACAAGTTTACTAGTTTAACAAGTTTACCAGTTTAACAAGTTTACTAGGTTAATAAGTTTACGAGTAAGTTAACCAGTTTAACAAGTTTACTGGTTTAACAAGTTTACCAAGTTTAACAAGTTTACTAGTTTAACAAGTTTACCAGTTTTACAAGTTGAACAAGTTTACCAGTTTAACAAGTTTACTAATTTAACAGGTTTACTAGTTTAACAAGTTTACCAATTTAACAAGTTTACTAAGTTTAACAAGTTTAACAAGTTTACCAAGTTTACTAGTTTAACAAGTTTACCAGTTTAACAAATTTACCAAGTTTAACAAATTTACTAGTTTAACAAGTTTACCAGTTTTACAAGTTGAACAAGTTTACCAGTTTAACAAGTTTACTAATTTAACAAGTTTACTGGTTTAACAAGTTTACCAACTTTAACAAGTTTACTAGTTTAATAAGTTGACCAGTTTAACAAGTTTACCAAGTTTAACAAGTTTACAAGTTTAACAAGTTTACCAGTTTAACAAGTTTACTAATTTAACAAGTTTGCTCGCTCGCTTCATTGGTTCCCCCATTACGAGATTTTTTTCAGGAATGGGAGGGGGAGAGCGCTGCTTTTAAACAGCGAGGGAGGAGACAAGCTAGTATTAAAAAATGAAAAGCTACTAAATGGGTTGGGAGGAGCTTCCAGTCGGTCCGGGTTTTGACAACAAGCTTTAGAAAAGAGGTGAAAACAGCAACACAGCGGGATATTGGTTTATATCATCATGTCTCAAGGAAATCTCCACATAGCACACAGTTTCAGGATTGATCATAGGGTCTGAAATCGCTTATTGCAGGTTTAACCTTTGCATGCCGATAATAGTGTGAATCATAGTTGGAATCACATGACAAAATCTGATTTCATTTTTGTTGCATTTTTCCAAATTACTTTAATTTTTAATTTAAAACTTTTCAAAAATGATGAACCTTGTATTGTGATTTAATATTTCATTACTTTTCCAGAAGTGTAATATTTTACAATTTTCTAAGACATTTCCAGGCCTGGAAAACTAATTTTCTGAATTTCCCACAGCCATGAAAATCATGACTGTGACCCTGCATGACGTGTGGTGACTTCTTGTATTTCATTACACTCATCTGTTTTTAACCTGGTTCAGTCGTGTGTGTGTGTGTGTGTGTGGTGCTGAGCTGGTACTCACAGCGCGGGCCGCACCCCGACCATCAGCAGCACCCGCAGCGCGATGCGGCGGTGCAGGTTCCAGTGCTCCACCGCCACGGCAACCATCAGCCCGCCCACAAACAGCATGTTGGTGTCCTTCAGGTACTGCATACACACCTGGTTCACACCACACACACACACACACACACACACACATATACTTATTTCCCTTAAAGGACACCTCATATATCTCAGCTAGCTACAAGGGAATTAAAAGTTTTCATTTGACAAATCATTTTGGCTGCACTGCCCTTCGTCAGGGTTACAGGATTAAATACAACAACTACTATTAAAGTGGATTGTTTACTTTTGTTCCTTTTATCGCACTCTGTAAAGGACAGTAGCATGTAGAATCACACCGGTTGGTAACCATAGAAACTGCTGCAACACACAGCTTTGCAGTCTACTGCCATAACGATAGCTAGCTAACGTTAGCACACACAGGCTCTCTGATAGACCGCAACAATTAACTTTTCAAACTCAGTGACAACAGAACAAACTCTCATTTCATTCACGCAGCATGGCATCCACTGATTGGTCAGTTGTGTGGTGAAAGCCTGTGTCCCGGTGTCAAAAAGATCAAGACAGTTCAGCTCCGCCTGCCCAACATGATCTCATAAAAAGTTTGAAATGATCATGAACTCTGAAATGCAGATTTACATGCTGTGGACATGAATTATGTGAAAATTACGTTCCTCCACTATGAACTGGATTCTGTGAAAAAAACATGAATTGGACATTTTCAGCTAAATGTTAAAACGGTTCAGTTTAGACAACTAAAAGAACTTAGTTAATAGTTGCAGTACAGACTATATTGCAGTACTGCAGTAGCACTAGTTGCAGTACAGACTGTATTTAGGGCTGAACAATTTTGAAAAAATATCTAATTTCGATTATTTTGACTGATATTGCATGATGATTTGGGATATTAGATGGAATGATAATTTTTACGTCATTATTCTCATTTTCATTGAAAAATGTATTAAAATGATTATGGTGTGATTTTTGCGGGGATCTGTACCAAACAAAGATGTTTTCTTAAGTCTGTAGAATATGATGTGTAGGCCAGGACATCTCTGCAGCACCACAATATTTACTTTAAAATGATATTTTGACACATTTCACCTTTAACAAATATTGCGCCTCCCGCGATTTGATAAGATTTTGATTAAGTGTTCAGCCCTAATTGTATTGCAGTAGTATTGCAGTAGCAGTAGTTGCAGTACAGACTGTATTGCAGTAGTATTGCAGTAGCAGTAGTTGCAGTACAGACTGTATTGCAGTAGTATTGCAGTAGCAGTAGTTGCAGTACAGACTGTATTGCAGTAGTATTGCAGTAGTTGCAGCTTACGTCTTTAGACTGCATGACTCCCAGCAGAGGGAACAGGACGGTCGGCAGCAGCGCCGTCACCGCCAGCGGCAGCACCTCCGTACACCAGTACACCGCCATGAGGCCGATCACATAGGCACAGGCTGCCTCCTGCAACACACACACACACACACACACACACACACACACACACACACACACACACACACACACGAGGTCAACAGTAGAATGAGCTTAAATTGCTCAAATGCCAACATTAAGCAACCAAGACAATGAAGTGCAAAGGCTGAGACTGCATGAACACACACACACACACACACACACACACACACACACACACACACACACACACCTTTGTGTTTTTCCTCACATCTCATTGATTCAAACTGTATTCCACCTTCTGAGCCTATTTACAACTGCAAAAATAAAAGATGTTTTGTTGGAAACTGAAGACTCTTATTGATCCAGACTCACACTGTGAGGCCCGATACTGTGGAGCCTGTGTTAAGATCCCACGTGCACGTCTGTCAGGAGCGTGCACGTGCCTCTACATGTGGCTGTGTTTCAGGGAGGCACCGGCTGGGGCGGCGGCGGCGGCAGCCAATGGTGAGAGAGCAGGGAAAATGTGGGCGGGGCAAAGGGAGCGAGGACCCAGATACTGCCGAGGAACTCTTGAGCGAGGAACTGTTTCAAAACTTTTGCGTTCTCCCAAGAAACATTCGGTGTGGAAAACAAACCGGCCTGCAGCCCGCTGTGTAGGGAGAAAACTGCAAAACATTTATTTACAATCCTGTTTTTTTTTTCCACACTAAACGTTTCTTGGGAGAACACAATACCTCTGCAAGAGAATGCAAAAGTGAGAGATAGCATAAAAGTATCTTTTTTTCATCACTTTTTTCTTCACCTCCCCCATGTCCCCTTAGGGCCTCCGTAGATTTGCCTTGTTTCAACAGAACAGCTGTGACCGGAATGGATCACTATCTTCAGGGCACTAATACGTACATCAGACATTTTTTATTAGTGTCCGAATCGCAAAATGATATTGTGGAATGATTTTTAGGGCACTACATATTTCCCACAATGCACTGTAATATGTAGTGAACAAGCCCGGTCACTAAAACGGTGAAAGTACCAAAATGCATTGCATCTGTCGTCACCTGGCCGTTACCAAGCAACCGAGCTGTAACCCTTCTGTGGTTTTATAATGATGACATCATCCTCTTCTTCACCAAGCCTTGTTTACTAATGCAAGTAAATAAACTTTTTTTGGTACCAAAAAGACGTCAAGCTATTCTAAAGATGTTTTCTTTTAACTGCCAATTCATAACTAATTATAAATGCATGTTTTGTTATGCTAATTTGAGCTCGTTAACGCTAACATTAACATTGCGGTCTGTTGTTCAGGAAGGTATTTATCTCTAGCTGCAGGTTATACGGTTCAGAGCTTATTGTCAGGTGTTTTTTGTTAATGTCAGCTAGTGAGAATCCAAAACCTGAAGGAAACCTCACAGCTGGATCAGTGAAGAGCTGCTGTGAGAAAATAAACAGAAAAAAGAAGCCGAACACAACTCTGACACAGAGAATATTTATTCACCGACATAAGGTCTGAAAACGCCGAGACGGGAACGTCGGTGAATATTTTTTTTCTGTTGAATGTCAGCTAGTGAAGGAATATTGGTAACTTGTCAAATGTGAGCTGAAACATTTGTTTATGTGACTGGTGAACGCAGACGCAGGTTGATGATGAATGAAGTGTCTGAATTCACTCATTAATCATGTGTGATTTACCGCTAATTAGTGCACTAATAGAGCAGCACTATATAGGGAAACACAGATGAGGGAGTAGTGATCCATTCCGGTCACAGCCAGCCTCTTCAGAAGTTGTGTCCCTGCAGGGGAACCAGAGAGAGGCTTCACTCCTCCTGAGGCCGCAGGAGGCCGGACAGGAGTGACAGGAGCGGCTCTGTCTAAACACTGGATCTCACAGCAGGTTTTCATTCCCTTCACTCCCTTCAGCACAGAGACTCGCCCGGCCTCCTGCTGAGCTCATGGATCCTTCATGTATGGATTTCTGGGAACGTCACCGGAGACTTTTAGGAAAACAATCACTGAAGAATCAGCAGAACCACTACAGTGTTTCCCACAGGGGCCGATAGAGTCTCTATGGTCCTCATACCGACTTCATAGTGAATGCGTTGAACTTCATGATAACTTCATCTGCTATAGTATCCTTGTAATATTCCTGTGATATTCCGCTAACACTTTACAATAAGGGTCACTAAGTTAATAAGGGTTAGTTAATGCTTAATAAGCATTAACTAACCCTTAATTAACAGTTAACTAATGTGTAATTTACTAATGGTGTTCATGTTAACTAAGGTATTAATTTATACATAATTTAATAGTTTATAAAGATGACTATTAAATAATGTATAAATTAATACCTTAGTTAACATGAACACCATTAGTAAATGATTACCAGACACATTAGTTAACTGTTAATTAAGTGTTAGTTAATGCTTATTAAGCATTAACTAACCCTTAACTTAGTGACCCTTATTGTAAAGTGTTACCGATATTCCTAATGCGACTTGTGGCATGTCTATGTACTGAATTTATAATGAGCTTATTGTACTCTATGGTAGTTGCTTTATGGTATGTTTTATTTCCGATGGTTTCACTATAATATTCCTGTAGGGATTTACAGTACTAAACTTTAGGATTACTGCATTTCTTTATTGAAAGGGAACTTTTCTCATCAACCACAATGTCAAATGGATTCAAGATTTCACCAGACTGTTTAACCCAGTGGTTCTCAACGTGGGGTCCGAGGACCACCAGGGGTCCTTGAGGGAGTTCCAGGGGGTCCCCAGCAAATTGATGAAGTGTTAAACTTCAGCATTTCATTTACAAGAAGTTAGAGAATGTAGAAGAATGACTGTTCTGATCATAATTTCTCTGTTATCTCTCTACCTACAATACAGATAGTCATGGAATTCTGGACAAAATCAAATCTGACAGTAAAAATATTCTCAGATTTGGGTCTGAGAGACAAAATCTCATCAAAAAGGGGTCCGTGGCTCTAATGTGGACTAAACTAGGGGTCCTTGATATGGAAAAGGTTGAGAATCACTGGTTTAACCTATTACCTGCCAGTGTAGGTATTTTAAATAAAGAAAGGATTTACTTCTTTACACACCAAACATTTTAACATGACGACTCGCTGTCTGTGAGTTTCATCAGTTTGACTGAGAAGAGCTGAGAGATTCAACCAGAACCACAGAACACTAAACCTGTACTGAGCTTCAGAGATACGAAGAGAAGTAGAAATACTATTAACAATATATCATATCCTATAGGAATATTATTGTGACATCATAGGAAATGAAAAAGTAGCATAAGGTCACTTTAACTCTATTTCAATCTATCGGTCTGATGATGATTAATCGTCATCAGACCGATAGACGATGGGTTCAGAGACTGACTCTGAGAACCACAGACACTAGAAGTCCCTATAGGAATATTATAGGGATATTATAGTGATATCATATGAGATGAAACCATAAAGCAGGTCAGGTCGGTGTAAACTCATTCTAAAACTGTACAGGAACATTAGTGTGATTTTTTGTTATGTTTTCTCTCTTCTATGTATATTTAAAAGAAATAATAAGTTAGAAAGTTAAAATGCGCTGAGCGGTTTGTCAATGAGTGACAGAGAGCTGAGCTGAACATCTACTGACCGCCTGGTTTCACTGGAGAGTCTGTGGTAAACTGGTCGGTTTAACTGGTCAGAGGGAAGCTGGTCAGCTGAACTGGTTTTTCTGGCTGGTTTGCACTGACCTGCTCAGTTTAACTGGTTACTGAGCAGTAAACTGGCTGATTTAACTGGTCAGGCAGCAACTGGTTAGTTTTCAGTTAGTTATCAGTAAACTGCTGTGTCAGTATCAGACTGGTCAGTTAAACTGCCAGTCAGTATAAAGTCAGTAACTGTCAGTAACAGTCAGTAAACAGTCAGTAAACAGTGAGTAAACAGTCAGTAAACAGTCAGTAAACAGGCTCGCCTGTGTGCTGAGGGCCAGTGGCAGCAGTAAACAGTCAGTAAGCAGTCAGTAAACATCAGTAAACAGTCAGTAAGCAGTCAGTAAACATCAGTTAACATCAGTAAACATCAGTAAGCAGTCAGTAAACATCAGTAAACATCAGTAAACATCAGTAAACAGTCAGTAAACATCAGTAAACAGTCAGTAAACATCAGTAAACATCAGTAAACAGTCAGTAAGCAGTCAGTAAGCAGTCAGTAAACAGTCAGTAAACAGTCAGTAAACATCAGTAAACAGTAAACAGTAAACGTCTCACCTGTGTGCTGAGGGCCAGCGGCAGCAGTAAACATCAGTAAACAGTAAACAGTCAGTAAACATCAGTAAACATCAGTAAACAGTCAGTAAACAGTCAGTAAACATCAGTAAACAGTCAGTAAACAGTAAACAGTAAACAGTAAACGTCTCACCTGTGTGCTGAGGGCCAGAGGCAGCAGTAAGCAGTCAGTAAACAGTCAGTAAACAGTCAGTAAACAGTAAACAGTAAACAGTAAACGTCTCACCTGTGTGCTGAGGGCCAGCGGCAGCAGTAAACAGTCAGTAAACATCAGTAAACAGTCAGTAAACAGTCAGTAAACATCAGTAAACATCAGTAAACAGTCAGTAAACAGTAAACAGTAAACAGTAAACGTCTCACCTGTGTGCTGAGGGCCAGAGGCAGCAGCAGGAAGGGGCTGCAGACGAGCACCAGGACGCTCCTCAGCCTCCACACCTCCTGCAGCAGTTTGACCCGCAGAGGAAGAACAGACATGCTGCCACCGATCCAGAGGAGAGGAAGAGGAGGAGGATGAAGATGATGATGAAGATGGTGATGATGATGATGATGAGGAAGTCTGATTATCCACAAACAGCTGTCAGTGGGACTCTCCTCTCTCTCTACAGCACACTATGTGTCTCTCTATCGCTTTCTCTCTCTCTCACTCTGCCTCTTTCTCTCTGTGTTGCTCTTTCTGTGTGCTTCTCTCTCCCTCTCTGTCTTTATACTGGTCTCTCTCCCTCTCTCTCTCTCTCACTCTCTCTCTCTCTCTCTCTCTCTCCCTCTCTCTCATTGTCAGCGTTGTCACGTTTTGTGATGCATTTCATTGTCGTCACTAAATATTAACTTCTTGCAGCTGACCACACACACACACACACACACACACACACACACACACACACACACACACACACACACACACACACACACACACACACACACACACACACACACACACACACACACACACACACACACACACTGTCCCTCTGCAGTTTATCTAAACTCTCACCAGAGTAAACACAGAAGAGGAAATCATATCGTCTTTTTACGCAACACACACTCACCTTTTATCTTCCAGCATCGATTGAACCTGAAAAACTCCAAATGAGATAAATGATAAAAGGGAAACTGAGTTGTAGAAATGTGTTTTTTTTTTTTCTTTTTTTCTGAAGTGAATGAAAATAAAGAAACAGCAGCTGAACACTGAGCAGGTCAAAGGTCAGAAGACAAACATTCCTGAGTCACTTTGAATATTCATGTTTCCAACAAAGCAAGAAGCCTGTAATATAAACTGTAATATATCTGAGTATGAGTCTGGAGCAGACTGTATTCAGACTGTATTGATCTGCAGAGCGGCTCCGTCTGATCGAGTCGTTCAGTCTGTCATCCGGTCCTGACGTCCTCATTTTCTTAAAATAAGTGGAAAAATCACCTGATGATGTTTGATTTTTTATTTATTTATTTGGATCCCCTCATTAGCCACCACCAAGGTAGCAACTTCTCTTCCTGGGGTCCACACAAGTAAACATTACATCATCATGCAAAACAATAATGTATTTAAAATCCAAGGCAAAAACAAACAAAAACAAACAAAAAAAACAAGCAAACTACAACAATGAAACAACAATAAAACTACCAATAACAACAATAACAAATATGACAACAAATACCCACACTATATGTAGTCAGTAAAACATTTGTTACAGCTCAGGAATGATAGTAGTACCATTAAAAACAGCATAAACATGACCAAGAAAATTCCTCATTAATGATCATTTAGTCAGATATTATGTGGAACTTGTTCTATGTGAATCAGCCTGTTTGAAGAATTCAGTAGAATCAAGAGTCATTTTCTTTGATCTGCTTTATTCTGACTGCTTTCAGCACACTGACGTGTTTCATTTGTAGAAAACTCCTGAAACAAGTGAAGCTGCGGTGGAGACCAGTGGACTTATCTCTCCTCACTGCAGAATGTTTCTCCTGTTAAATAAATTTGGCTGCTGAATATGAGACTAGACGACTTGTTTTTCTTTCACTTCGGACTTTTTACTTTTACTCGCTACGTTTCAAAAGAAAAATCTAGACTTTCTACTCTCTACGTTTTCAGAACAGACTCGTTACTCTCAGGAAATCAACTGGTTTCTCTTTTTTATTTTTTATTTTCCACATCAGACATGAGGCAGAGGAACAGAGAGAGAAGCAACAACACAGCAGAGAATGAATGTTTGTGATTTGAGCTGCAGACTCTTTCTTACGGAAGCTTAACTCATTCACTTGAGAAAAAAAAAAATTGCCCTGTTCTTCTGAATCAATGAGAAAATTATCTCAGAATTCGGAGAAAAGTTTTCATGGGAAAAAAAAACACAAAGTCCTGAGCTGCCTGCACAAAGTCAACAAACTAATAAACAAAACATCTATATTACTTAAAGACACGAGTTATCTCCCAATGTTTCAAACCAAAAGCAAAATAAAACTGGATTAAACTAAACAGGCGGACATGTTTGCTTCTGTGAAATCAACCTTCTCTTTGGATTTTGAAATATCTCATTAATTCAGAAAAACAGAGCAGAATTTTTTTTTTTTCCATGAAAACTTTTCTCAGAATTCTGAGATAATTATCTCGTTAATTCAGAAAAAAAGGGCAATTTTTTTTTTCTCAAGTGAATGCATTACGCTTCCGTACAGCAGGTGGTGACATCATCACCTGGCACCAAAGATCAGCCAATAGCAGACGGCCAGATCAGTAGCATGATTTTTACCATTAGATGTCAGGCTTCACACAGATTGGGGTTTGGGGTTTAGTTTCTCTATGAGGAGTTTTTACTACTAATAATATTAATATGTGAAGGGGCTGCAGAACGTTCAGACTGTATGTATAAACTGTATATAATCTAAATGTTTATGTTTTTTTAAGGCATTTTTAATTTGTGTCGACTCATCTGGTTGTCAGATGTTTCCTCCTTTCTCTTTTCTTCTGTGTACATTTCCCCCTCTCTCTTTCTCTTCTTCATCTTCTCTCTCTCTCCACTCTCACCTGTCCTCTCCCTCTCTCTCTCTCTGTCTCTCTCTCTCTCTCTGTCTCTCTCTCTCCACTCTCACCTGTCCTCTCCCTCTCTCTCTCCCCCCTCTCTCTCTCCCCACTCTTTCTCCCCCTCCAATCCCTCCATCCTCTCTCATCCTCCTCCTTCTTCATCTCCTATTTCCATTCCCTGTCCATTCTCTTTTATCTCTCTCTCTCTCGCTCTCTCTCTCTCGCTCTCTCTCTCTCTCCTCATGCCTGGTCTAGGTCTCTCGCTCCCCCTCCCGTCTCTCCTGTGTCTCGCTCTCTCCTCCTCCTGAGTGTTTAGACAGGATGGAAACCCAGCGCAACCAACTGAGCCTGACAAAGAGCCTCTGTCACACACACACACACACACACACACACACACACACACACACACACACACACACACACACACACCCCTTAACCCTAACCTTAATCTAATCCTGATTCTAACCTGAACCATAAAACCAAGTCCGATCCCTAGAGTCGCCCCCTGGAGAAGTAAGGAGTGGCTGACAGAAGCTCACTTCACACACACACACACACACACACACACACACACACACACACACACACACACACACACACACACACACACAGCCCCAGTCTCCAGCATCACACTGTTTGTCCTCTGCTGCCCCCCAGTGGCTTCAGCTGGAGCTGCCGGGCTGGTTAACCCCTCGCAGCCCGACTGACTGAAGCCTCACATTTCCTCTTCAGTAACTTCTTTTTTTTTTCCCGATTAACAGTTTTTTATTTTTCTTAAACATAATACAAAATACATGCATCACAAAGTATACACACAAACCTCCCACCCTAAAACCCCCCAACTCGTCATCACCACATACACAATTGGCCTCGGTTGGCAACATAAATACGTTCCATCATATGCAGTGGACACAAATATTTAAAACTAGACAAAACTCAACAAACAAACCATCACAAAACAAAGAAGTACAGAACAAACACATATTTTTGTCCAGGCATAGATTGTGACACTAAACACGAAACATGCGACTCCCCCCAGAATGTGAAGGTTAAGTATTTGCCCCATTTCCTAATATATACATCCAATCTTCCAATCCGTTTATAGGACATCTTTTCGAATGCTGCCACTCTTGCCAACTCAGCAGCCCAGACCTCTTCAGTAACTTCTAGATCTGACCTGAAGCTCCATCCTGTCCTTCAGTGTCTCCTCATCTGGTGTCTCTGCTGTTCTCCTCTGAAGCTGCAGCTGCTGAGACTGAGAGAAACAAGACGCTGCAACATCACAGCAAACGGAAAAACTCCAGATGTTTGAGCTTCATTTTCTACATGTTTCCCTGTAACTCAGCCTGACATGTTCGCTGTCTGTGGAAACTTTGGGATCTGGGGCCGGATTCACAAAACCCTCTTAAGAAAAAAAAATCTTCTCAAGTGCCATTTTTTTCTTAACTTTAGTCTTAAGAAGAAAAAAAAGAGGAAAAAATGCTATTCTTAAAAACAGTTCTCATATATTTTCTTAACTTTCTTCCTAAGAAAAAACTTAGGAATAAATGGTATTCTTGAAATGAAAGTTCTCAAAGTTGTTGTTGATTTTTTTCTTAACTTTCAGACGGCCCTTCACCTGTCTTAAAACTCCTACAGTGAAAAGGTAAGCCTCTAATATCATATATTTAAACACATTTTAGACAAGTAGGTTATAGTTCAAAGTCTTCATAGGTTCCCCTACACCTAACATTAAGATGAACATTTATTGTAAAGCTTTATTTGGTGTAGGGCCAGGTAGGCCTCTGTCTCATGTCTGTTGGAAATAAGCTGCAAATTTTACAGTTACCAACAGCAACCAATGTTTCAATCTTTGCTCTAGTTGCTCTAAATAGTTTTTCCCCCAGTTGTTTTGTAGATGGAAGCACTTTGGGTTGCCTCCTAGCCTTGTCTCCTAGCCTCCTAGCCTTGTCTCCTAGCCTCCTAGCCTCATCTCCTAGCCTCAGTGGCAGTAAGCCTAAAGTTTATTAACCAGAATTAATTCAGGCCGTATGTTGACAAGTTCTTAAGTTGGAAAATTAAAGAAATTTGTAAGAAATGGGACTGTTACTAAGAAAATATTGAGGAATTGCACTTAAGAGCCTTCTTAAGAACTTCCTAAAATTTCCTATTATGTAATTTCTTAAGATCTATCTTAAGAACACGTTGGTGAATCCGGACCCTGGTCTAGAATTTAAAATAAAGTTCTGCAGGTTTTAATTCCATCATTAGATAAGAAGGGCGTGACGTTTCAAACAGGCCACGCCCACAAAGTGCGGTCCAAGTGATCTGCCCTGCTGTATCTCTATGGGCAAAACACAAAATCTACATGTTCTGTGGTTACTGTTTCTGTGTTCTGATGATTTATGTGAAATGTATATGATGTAAATAATTTGTCGTTACCTTTTCACAGTTATCAAAGAACTGCATTATCATTAAAATGTTTATTTTCTGGAAGTCACAAAATGCTAACAAGCTAGCAAACTTCTGTTCCAGAGAGGAGTCGTGTTGCATTCTGACACTTCAAGAAAAAACATTTTAATGATCCTGCTGCTGTTTGACAGCTGTGAAAAGGTAACAACAAATTATTTACACCAGATACATTGGAGTCAATCCTATGTTCCCAGGGTCCTATGGCTCCCAAATCAAATGATAACCATTGGTTTTGTTGTGTTTATATAGGTGTTTTGAAGCCTTGTTCCAATAAAAAAACTGGATAATATTTATGAAATATTTGAACTTGAAACGGGTCAAATTTGACCCGAACACAATAGGAGGGTTAATGTGTGTTAACAGAATATTGAACTGGGGAACATAGGACCTTGGGAACAAAGATATGCTCCCGATACATTTCACATCAATTATTACAGCACAGAAAAAGCAACCACAGAAAATGTTGAAGTATAAAGACTGTTTTTATCGACTCCTGGATCTAAACTACAAGTTCTTCACCTAAAGTTTCCTCTTCGCAAAAATAAACCTGCCACCGGAAGTTGTGATGCAGCGGTTTCTCTCCATGTGGAAAGGGCCGATTGAGTCGGGTTTCACACTTGCATCACACTCTGTGGGCGTGGCCTTTTTGCCGCGTCATCGCCATTCTGATCTATTCATAATTCGTGCACACAAAATAATTAAGTTCCCACAATCATAAACGGCACATGAACGATTCCAAAAAGCCCAGCTGTGGATTTAAACAACATGCTGCCTCTTCTGTTGCTTTACTGCTGACATGGCAACACATTTCAGAAGAAATCAATGGTAACACTTTACAATAAGGGTCACTAAGTTAAGGGTTAGTTAATGCTTAATAAGCATTAACTAACCCTTAACTAACAGTTAACTAATGTGTCTGGTAATCATTTACTAATGGTGTTCATGTTAACTAAGGTATTAATTTATACATTATTTAATAGTCATCTTTATAAACTATTAAATAATATATATATTAATACCTTAGTTAACATGAACACCATTAGTAAATTACACATTAGTTAACCTTAATTAATGTTCCCTTATTGTAAAGTGTTACCAAATCATTCTGTGCTCTGACTCCTCATTTTTTTTTTCACGGTTTTTCCTTTTTGACCTTTATGTATTCATAGCATTTTGTACAGTAGCACTTCCACTGTAAATATTATAATTGATATAACACTTTTGTATCTCTCCTAAATAGATTTACTGACTCATATAATTGCATATTCATTTCTATTTGGTATAGAAATAGCTTTCTATGCTACAATAATATTCTAATTATTATTAAGGTGATAACAGCTTGTAGTTTTAGTTCCTCAGAGGCAGAGCGGCTCTTTGGCTCCGCCCACTGAGGTTCAACTCAACCAATCATTTAGCAGTACACAGAATTTCATGTTTCATGTTCATGTGTCACGGCTTAACAAGTTTTTGACGAACTTCATTCAACATTACTGATGTCAGTCTAACAACAAGCTGCATGTGTTTGTGTTTTCTTCCTTGTTGTGAAGGTCAAAGGTCAGCGTTGTGTCATCACTTGGAAACTCAAACTGTGGAGGGCGTTCATGTGAAATGTCCAAGTAGGAAATGTTTGTTTCAGATAGCAAACCCAAGCTGAGCATCATACAGAAGCTAAGTCTGTGTGGTTCACCATGTGTATGAAGTACAGGATGCATATGATGTGTATGTAGCATGTACTGTATATGTATGACCGTACCTAACAACAGGGGCAGCCAACCTCTTTATGCATGCTATGATCTTCTCCCACATAACATAACATAACATGACATAACATAACATAACATAACATGACATGACATGACATGACATGACATGACATGACATAACATAACATGACATGACATGACATGACATGACATGACATGACATGACATGACATGACATGACATGACATGACATGACATAACATAGCATAACATAACATAACATAACATAACATACTGTGTCACAAGCAAGCATGACAACGCTGAAACCGACTGAGTCCCTTTACAAACAGACACTAAAAACACTTGACCGAAAGGCCGATAGCTATCACCATTGCCATATAGTACAAAAGTACAATTTATTTTGATAGTTTTAAACATTTTGCAGATGCTTGCCTCATCTTTAAGGTCTTACATGGGCTTGCACCTCCCCCGATGAGTCAGTTTATAATGCAGAAGGGTAACAGCAGCAGGGCTACAAGGGCAACTACCAGAGGGGACTGTGTCGTACAATACAGACGGAGCAAGTCTCAGTCAGAGCCACACACTACTGGAATAGTCTTCCTAGCGAATTACAGTAAGAGAGAGCACTAATTACCTTTAAACATAAACTTAAGAGATGGCTTAAAGCAAACCAAACCTGCAATCATGAGAAATCATACTACCTCATCTCTGGCACCGCCTTTACTTACTCTCATTGTCTCATTGCAAAGTATTTATGTATTGTATTGTATTGTATTGTATTGCATTGTATTGTATTGTATTGTGTCATACTGTAGTGCTTGCTGAAGCATTGTATTGATAACATTAGGCCACTAATTTGTAATAACCTGCCCAGGGACTACAGATGAAAATTAGCTCATTAGCTAACTCTAGCACATTTACATTGATGTGGAAACTGAAATGTTGATCAATGTGCACTGTCCCTGGTAAATAAATAAATAAATAAATGAATATGATGTAATATGGTATATGATGGTGTGTAAAGCCCTTTGAGACTTGAGATAAAGAGAGATATAATAAACGAGACTAGACCAGATGAGACTAGACTAGACTAGACTAAAGTGAGTGTATGAGAGAACTAAAACTTAATTTGTCACTCACATGGTAATTCCCAGAGGAATGAAATGCGCTGCCAGCAGGGGGCGCCTGACTCTCAACACTTACAGGGTCAAGACCTTGTGTGTGTGTGTGTGTGTGTGTGTGTGTGTGTGGTGTGTGTAGGTGTGTTTGTGTGTGTGTAGCTGGCAAGAATGCTGTTATTCCAGGAAGCCAGGCAGTCAGTGTTGTATTGCAATAGTTGTCTATGTACACACTGTGGATGGTACAACTGGTACACACACACGCACACACACACACACACACACATGCACACAAGCACACACACACACACACACACACATACACACACATCATACCCATCAGCAGCAGGTCACAGTGTGTTGTGATCCCTTTAGAAATGTCCTGAACCCTTTCTGCTCCCCTGACCTCTGACCTCTCTGGTTAACTAGTCTGGTGATGTCATTAAAGAGGCTGCAGAAGGTAAGGGGAGGTGGGGGAGGGGGGGCATGTGATGGGAAGGTCGCTGGTTTGAATCCCCGGCCGTCTGCTGGGAAAATGTGGGTGATGTGGGTCAACAACATGAGACCATCATCAGCATACAGTAAACACCAAACAATATTAAATACATTTGACTTAAACACAACAACAGCAACAGGATTCAACTGGGGGATTAACAGGACCAAGTTTACCTTGTTGGTATTTATATTATTTTTGTTTCTGATTTAATTTCGTTGAGTTTCTTTCATTGCTGCTGCTCGTTTTGTTCTGTGAAGTGTTTTGTAACCGCCCGGTTTTAACAGCTGCTGTATCAGGGAGAGGTGAGCATGAGGAGAGCAGAGAGTCTGCAGGTTTTCATTCCAACCCAACACACCGGGACGGGACCAGGTTCAGATGCAACACGTCTCCCAACAGTGTGAAATGTTTGGGTACGTACAAACGCCTGTGACACGGATCCACAATCGGTTCAGAGAATTCCCAATAATTCCCAATTCTCATCCAATAACAATCTGAAACAGGACGTTCAACACACCTTTTCTTCTCAGACTTCCTGTTTGCTGCGTCTCGGGGCGATGGAACTCGTCCCTGTAGACTCTCGGCCCTCCATGGCTCATGGCTGTCTGGTTTTCCATTGGGCGAGTACCAGGTACCAGGTACCATATTACCTGGTACCTGGTATATATTGAGGGGGTACTATCTGCAGTGGAAAACCAAGTGGTACTACCAAAAGCGAGTAGAGTCGAGTTGAGTCGAGTCGAGGCGAGTTGAGCCGGTACCAAAATAAAGCGGCTTTACTTTCTCACTGAGAATGTCCCAGTTGTGAATGTGCGTTATTGTGCAGGGGTGGACTTAGTGTTTTGGGGGCTCTAGGCAAAGGCAAGTATGGGCCCCCCTGACTCCCAACTCTCTCGCTTTTTAATCCATCCTTTCTATATATAATCTTGGGTAGCTTTGATAAAAAAAATGTTTTTAACTTAGTAGTAGCTCAACTACTGATGCAGTGTCAATGAAAATGAGCTTAAAGTCAAGTAGCAAAATGTCACTAGAAGTTGTATAACCCACAATAGTCTGATAGAGTAGGGAGTAGGATTGAAATGATTTATTGTAATGAAAAGAGGGGTGTTTTTCAATAACAAATTGATTAAAAATAGGTTTATATTAATTCTATTCTTGTCTTTTGTGGGGCCCAAGCCCGCCCCTGTTATTGTGTGAATCTGAAGCAGGACGTCACTGAAGAAGAGCAGGGAGGTCAGTCGACTTTCCCTGGGTAAATAAACACTTACCGTATCCACTGTGGCTAATGTGGCGGCTGATGTGCTGTAAAACAAACCTGTGTGTACGTGTGTCGCCCCGGAGCGTCAAACCGGAGGATCAAGGTGACGGACTGAATCAAAGCCTGTTGCTGCAACACCAAGGTCCCACGTGGGCGTTCAGCTGGAACAAGGCGGTCCGGACGAGACAAATACACCCACTCACTGTCTGTTGACGCTTCATCTCCAACAACTGAAGGCTGGAGAACTGAGCACGACTGTGATAGTTCAGTTTAGTTCAGTTTCATTTAGTTTGGACTTACTGTAGAAGCAAAGTGTGATAGCAGCAGTGACAGTGAGAGTGAAAACAGAAGAGAAATACAAACTACAGCGAAGGTGCTGTTCCTCTTGTTTTTATTTGGAACATATTATCACTGCATGTTTGCTGCAAGATAGTAAAAATATTTAGTATTAAAAAATGGACATCCTCAAACATGTCAATGACTTAACAGAGGGCTTCAGGTGATGTAACTCTGGCGGCCATGTTGGAGGTCCTCAGCTCTGTGAACAGCTGACTGTTTCTGTTGTCTCAACAGAATTGAACAGACGGTTAATTTCTGTCTGTTTCTGACTGAACTGATCATTTCATCACTGATCCATCTGATTGATTTAGTGTTTAGATAATGTCAGCTTGTTAGCTAGCTAACCATAGCATCTGGTCAGCTAACCACCACTGTCTTCTTGTTAACACATCTGATTAGCACACTAGCTAACGTATCTAGTAGCGGCTAGCGTTAGCGTGTTGACATTAACATCAGTGTGTTTGCCGGCTAGTTAGCTAGCTAACAGTTTGTTCAGGTTAACTGAGCTGACTCTTCTCAAGCTCCAACTCTTCATGTTTTGGAGTAGAGACTAGGGCTAAAGACAAGACAGTTTACTGTGTCACAGTAACCTACATTTGGAAACAAATCCACCTTATCACACTATTCACTTTTACTGAGAACGTTACTGAATGGATCTACAGCCACACCACAACAAGCTGCTCTCTGCTTCTAGCTGCTTCATACACATTTACACTTTATTAACTAACACAGTTCTACAGTGTTCCTCCATCATGGAGATTCTGCTGGCTGAGGTTGGTGATACAAACAAAGCCTCCATTAAGACTATAATGGGTTTTTACTTTCATGGCAGTATTTTATCAGAGTAATGGAACTGAACACTGTCAGCAGAATGTCTGTATGTCTGTATGGCTCTGTGTTTTTACATTCAGTAGTAAGTGACACAACCATCAGTCAGTCAGGGTTGAATATTAACCAACCAACAGCGGGGGGGGGATTAGTTGTTGAGTCCGGGCCACTAGTGTCCAGCCTGGGGAACGTTGACCATATCTCTCTCTTTACTCTTAATTTTTTCATCTAATTTTTCCTCATCATCTGCCTCCCCATCAAACGCAGGCCGGGTGAGTTGTGACCGTTTTTGATTTCACGAAAACCTTCTTCGATCGCATTCTGTGTTTTTTTGTCTCAGGAGAAGAAAAACTGCAATTCTGGCAAAGAGAATTTTTAATTCTCCCAGACGGAAAGTTTCTCGTTGCGTTTTGAATCCTGATGAGAGGGAAGATGGTGTGGCTGCAGGTTCAGACCGCAGCAGAGAGAAGAGTGTCTTCTCTCATACAGATTCAGATTCAGTTCATATAGTTTAGTGTTTTGTGTTTGTGTGTTTTTGGAAATCTAGCTCAGCCAAAAAAAGCATCTGAACTTTAGCAGTGAAACAGTAACCTTTGTTCTGCTGGCAAACACACCAGCCGAGTCCGAAACCTCAGGTGACATACTGGATAGATAGATAGATAGATAGATAGATAGATAGATAGATAGATAGATAGATCGATAGATAGATAGATAGATAGATAGATAGATAGATCCCCATTGTGAGTATAATTTATTCACTGTATCCCTCCTTTAATGGAAAAGATGACAGTTGTCCTGACAGTTTTCCCCTAAAACACAAAAGTCCGAGTGGAAACAAACTGCTTGATGTTTTTCTTGTTTTCTGTGGTATTGTAGTTGTGTCACATTTTTAGATATTAAAGGAAAATTCCCCCCTAAACCACTTTAACTCTGATTAAAAACAGATATTAGTGATGTACTTTCCATTCCTGGATCCATTTAGTAGTTTGTTGTGTTTTTCTTCTTGGTGGACAACTGGCCAATCGTAGACGAGGTGACGTCACCTCCAGATATTTAAGATAAGCTGTTGAGCCGCAATAAGAAAACAATGAAAATACAATATCTAGCCCTGATGTGTACAAACCATGATGGTTACAACAAACACAAACTATTTTGGTTGCAGTAATTATTAGCAACACTTCTGCTCTCTCTCTCTAACTCCACAGTGATCCATCAGTTCAGAAATCTTCTCCTGTCTGTTCTAAACAGCCAAGCTCCGTTTCATTAGTCATTTAACAGGCCTTCCTTCACTTCCCCTCGGCACTTGGTAATACGTAGCACCATACGTAACGCGAGTGGCCACTTGCAGAGCGGGGGTGCAGGGTCTGAGGGGGAGCAGAATATTTTAAATGGAATGCACTTGCCCTTAAGCAGGCCTAATAATTAATAATAAGAATAAATAATAAAAATCACAAAGAACAATGAGTAATGAAATATTGCAAATGAGTTCATTTCATAAATATGTCTACATCCTCTAAATTTTGTTTGTTTACTTGCATTTATATTTATCACCTGTTCGTGCACTGGAATTGATGGACGATCACAATGCATCCTGGGAAATATGCGCTTGTGAAGTCTACATCGTTGTTGACTCGCTCCCTCGGCCCTTGAAGGGTCGATCTCAGAAAGTTCACTCGAGTTATCAGAGTAATGGAACGACACTTAAGATGGAGGAGGGGATTCCACCGAGGGGAAGTGAAGGAGGGCCGGTTGAAACGACTAATGAAACGCACCGCCAGAGTCCGGTCGCTCTTTCCTGCCGCACAGGAAGTGATGCGTTTTACGTTTCCGGTTTGTTTGGAATCAACAGAAGCAGAAGAAGAGCTGGGTAGTTAGCATGAGCAGTGATAGCCACCATGGCTGAACAGACAGAGAGAAGAGAAACTCAAACTGCAGCAACAGGAAATCCGAGGTCCGCCCACACTGTTTGATTGACAGGTGATCTGTGGGAAGAGCAGTGCAGAAACACCACAGTGAGGCTGAGGGACACAGATGGAGACTGAATTAAAAAAAAATGAGGAACTGGATGATTACCTCTTTAAATTTATAGTATATCATGATTAGAATATTTCAACAAGAGTGTGAATGAGCCTCCTGGGTGACACCGGGCTCACCATGCAGCCTGGATGACTGTGTGTGTCTGTGTGTTGCAGGCTGGTTGTTGGACATGAAGCTGTGTCTGCCTCTTCTCCTGTTGCTTGGTGTCTGCCGCCTGGGAATGACTGTAAGACCGACCCGACATGACATCACTAAAATTATTATTCTGCTCTGTCTTTTACGTGATTTTTAACTGTATTTTTGCTTTTGTAGATTGGTGTATGTTGTTTGGTCTGCAGGTTTTATGTTTGTGTTGATGCTGCCAGGTTAAAGAAGGCCAACCACACCACTATCTATCTATCTATCTATCTATCTATCTATATATCTATCTATCTATCTATCTATCTATCTATCTATCTATCTATCTATCTATCGATCTATCACTGCATCCATGCATATCATTATTTTATTTATTTAACACAGAAAAGACAGAAAACAGAAAAGCTGAACACGGCCAATTAACATCTGTTTTACATCTTAAAGCTCCACATCATGTAAAGCAGGACTCCCCTCTTCCTCTGTGGTGATAAAGGAGTTGGATGGTCTATCTAAACATGGTGAAAGTATCAAAACTAAATCCACACAATCCATATTAGTGCAGCGAGCCTCTAAACGAGCCGTTTGGACTTCCGTAACTTTGTGACGTCACAAAGGTTCGCTCATTATCATTTTTGTAAGAAATAACAGACTAACAAAGTGTTTTTTTCAAAGCGGTTGAGCGGTTGTCGTCGTTTATTACCGGAGAGTTTTCCCTACCTGTAGCCGCCGGGCCGCGGCGTCTCACGTTTCACTCTGGAAACGGTTAGCCGATCGGAACGGAGGGTCGTTAATATTAATGAGCCTTAAAGACACGGAGACAGAAACGGCCTGTTCTTGGTAAGGCTCAGAGAGATGCTGGAAAATGAACGTGGAGAAATGAACTGAGAGTGTTTTTGGTTCATGACACCACACACACAGCTTTGAATGGAAAATAAAACACTGGGAAGTGGAGAATATGGGAACTTTAAAACATGAAATACATGACATTTCCTAGACCCATTTTCTATACAAACCAGTGCACACAAGGAAATAGCAATTATAATTATATTTATTCCCTTCAAATAACAGCTTTTGGGTCTTCTCTTAGATACCTAAAATCCACTGGCCTTTCTGTAATTTATTTTTTCCTTCATGCCAGGAATCATTTTGCAAGAGCAGGCATCGCATTTCCCCAACGATGAAGATCTCCTGTTTGCAAAACCTCTTCAGGTGTGAATCTAGAAGCTAACATCCTCTCCTCCAGCAGGACAGGATGTTAGCTTCTAGATTCACACAAGGAATCTAATAGTTATAATTTTATTTGTATTCTTCAAAGGATGATTTCTGGTCTTTTCTTACATCCCTAAAATCCACTGGCCTTTTTAGTGTTATGAAGGACCTTGAGGTAGAGATCAACAATATTTTTACCTTCATGCAACGTTAAATGATGAATATGTCATGTTCAGAAAGCTAACATGTCGTCCTCCTGTCCTGCAGCAGGAGCCCAGTCCGGCTCCAGTCGCTCCCGATGGCTCCAGTCCCGGGGCGGAGGGGGCGGAGGAGGAGGAGGAGGAGGTGGAGGACTGCAGAGGAGGCCGGGCGTTCAGCCCCGACGCCCGGCGGGCGGCAGGGGGCGCCGTGGAGCGGCTGGGCGTACAGGTCCTGCAGAAGCTTCCTATTGGTCCACAGCAGCCGAACGTCGTCCTATCACCTCTCAGCCTGGCCCTCGCTCTGGCTCAGCTCACCTTAGGTCCGTCTGTCCGGGTGTTTTCTGTTCATGATAATCTTATATTCAGGTAGATAATGTATATCAGAGACAGGAAACCAGCTGGTCAGCCCCTCCTCTCTGGCTGAAGGTCTCTGGCTGTTAACTAAAACTCCAATCTGTATGAAGTGAATATGGTGCAAATACTATTCATACATGTTTTCTAATATTCACAAATGTGAATAAAGTCACAGATCTGCATTTATGCATTTGTCAGTTTCATCCTGTGGATACAAACTGATGCAGAGACACAAATCCTTTTTGCACTACATTATTATCATGCACTAGCATTCTATTATACACATGCACAAACCAATCAACACGTGAATTTTGTTTGCTGTGAACAAATCTTCAGTCACAAGTGTATGAACGTTTTTTTTTCACCTCACAAAAGTTTATTCACATTTGTGAATCTTAAAAAACATGTAAATAGTGTTTACTCTGTATTCACCCTGTGTGACGGAGGCTGGTCGTACTGAAGCTGTTCGTCTTCACAAAACTCTTTGCTGTGTGATTTTCCCGCCAGGCGCTCGCAACGAGACGGAGAAGCTGCTGCTGAACAGCCTTCACGCCCACAGCGTACCGTGTTACCATCACGTCCTAGGGAGCCTGGTGCCGCACAGCAACACGTCCCTGGAGGTGGCAACACGCATGTACCTGAGGCCAGGTGTGTGTGTATGTGTGTGTTTTCACTTGATGCAGTGATGAAGTCTTCAGCTGTAGGCAGAACATCAGAAGTTTGTAGGAAATACAGGTTTTCTACAGTCAGTCTTTCTCTCACCCCCTACTTTCCCCTGTCTCTCTCTCTTTGTCTTGTTCTTTCTCTCTCTCTCTCTCACTCTCTCTCTCTCTCTCTCTCTCTCTCTCTCTCTCTCTCTCTCTCTCTCTCTCAGGGTTTGAGGTTAAGTTGTCCTTCGTTGAAGACTCTCTGGCCAGGTACAGCTCATTCTGTGCTTGTTCCTTCTGTTTGATATCTGGTGTTTTGAAACTGCTTTCTCATACAGATTTGCATGCTATCTTGGCTATCTTCAGTCATCTATTCAGCATTTATAGCATCATGTGCTTGACTTATCCAATGAGGTAAGCATCAATCGTGGCAACTGTCCCTCTCATATTAATATTAAAGGTTAAATATGGTGTAATATTTCTGCTTTCCTGAAGCATAATCTGATAATCTGAAAAACACACATCGGAAAATATTCAACATTCAAGATTCAATAAACTTTAATGTCCCTGAGGGGCAATTTGCTTTGCAGCCAGTAGTCCAACACAATACGTACAATCCATCAACACAGCACAAGATCCATATCTCCTAACACTGTCACCATGAATCATGGAAAAAAGAAAAATGCGATGACATCCGGGGTTACAGTTTGTTTAAAAAAACAGTAGCAGATGGAACAAAAGACAGTCTGTATCTGTTAGTGCTGCCTTTGGGGAGACTAAACCTCCGCCCTGATGGAAGCATCTGGAACTCAACATGTGAAGGATGCTGAGGGTCCAAAACAACAGTCTGTGTCTTTAAGATGGCCCTCACTTCATGCAGGTGCTGAAGGTCAAGAAGGGTAGCACCAGTAATCTTACGGCACAGCTTGACAATTTTTTCAAGTTTGTTCCTATTTTTAAGAATAAGACTGCCAAACCAGCAAATCATAGAAAAAGAAAGGACATACTCAATAAAAGAAGAATAAAACATTTTCATCAGTGTCATGTCCACATTAAAACTTCGCAACTTCCTTAAAAAAAAACAACCGTTGCCTTTGCCTTTTTACATATAGCATCTGTATTTGCATCAAATTTAAGCTTCTCATCTAGGATAGTCCCCACATACTTATATTGCTGCACTGCTGCCACTGGATCAGCCTTAATCACACACGGTGCAGGGGGAGGGGGAGGGGCCTCTGAGGGGATCCAGTGGAAGATGAGAGTTTACTGGACAGGGTTCCATTAATATTTTGAGACTATTACTAATCAGTAGGGTGTTCTGGTAAATTCGGCATGTATATAATCCTCCAAACAGCTCAAATTTTAACAGCGACTCCTGACCTTCAGTATGTTCCAACAGAGTCTTAGTGATGTCAGGATCCTGATCACAGCAAGGGTCCATTCAATAAAAAAAAAAGTAAAACCTGACAGAAGTTTTGATTGTTGTTGGTTGTGTCCAACCTGATGGTCTCGCTCTACGGAGGGCAGAGTGTTGTTGTTATGACAACGCTGAACGGTAGAGGCCAGCACTGGACCAGAAATTACACAGAGACCCTTTAATAACAAAAGTAATAATAAATGTATAGCTAAATTTCTCCTTTTGTTCAGTTCTCTAAGTAACTGAAGCGCTGTGTGTACTGTGGAAGTGCAGAGTTGTGACAGGTTGTGTTTCCTCAGGTACCGCTCAGAGCCCGCCCCCCTGCTCTCTGTGGAGGAGGTCAACCAATGGGTGGAGAACGCCACCGACGGCCACATTGCCAACTTCCTGGAAAGTATTTCGCATGACGTGGTGCTCATGCTCATCAACGCCATGTACTTTAAAGGTAAAGCCCTCCACCGATTTAGCTAGTCATAACAATTATAAGTGAATAAAAATGAATTTATTGAACAATATTAGAGACAAACATCTTAACAGCCTAACCACAACCTTAACTCAAACCTTAACCAAGTTGTTTTAGTTTCCTAAAGTTAGCTGTTAGCCAACCTTTAGCTGAAAATGTCGTGTCCAATTTGTGTTTTTGTCACAGAATCCAGTTCATGGTGGAGGAACGTAATACTAAAATAGCACATAATTTGTGTCCACAGCACGTAAATCTGCTTTTCAGACTTAATGCTCAATTCGAAACTTCATATGAGATCATGTTGCATGCGGCTCAACCCCGACACAAACCCTGACTACACAGAGGAACGAGACAGGTCTAATGGCCTAAACTAATGATTTTTTCTTGTTCCCCCTGTGTTAGGTGAATGGCAGACCCGGTTTGACCCCCATGCCACCTCTAAAGGAGTGTTCTACCTGGACCAGCAGAACTCGGTGTCGGTGGACATGATGAAGTCTGCTCAGTACCCGCTCCGCCTGCTGGACGCCCCCGAGCTGGGGGCGCAGGTAACGCCAGTTTGTGGGATTTCACCCAATGAAAACAGTGTGGAAGTGGGGCAAGGTCACGAATGTTCACACAAATAGAGACAGGGCGACTGATTTTTCCTACGGCACAGCCGAGGGCATCACAAGGCAAATTCAGGTCAGTCAGTCAGACATCTGTCGCTTCGTGAGATGATGCACTTTGTCAGGTGGCCTCTACAGGGCGTCTTTGACTGTGAGATGCAGTGTTTCCCATACAGAGGCACAAAATCAAAAGTTGGTCAGTGTATAGAATTTAAGTCGATCTCTAATGCGCCAGATGTGCACATCACGTCATGTTTGCCATGTGGAGAAGCACAGACAGCAGACCAGCAGCACTGAACTCAATCCAACAGAGTCTGCCAGTGTGAAAACAAAAGTGAAACTTAACATTCCACAATTTGTTCCAAACTCGCCTGTGTTAGTAATGGGATTTGTAAACAGTAACTCGTATTCTGCTGCCCTACAAACTTTAACGGTATGTAATGTTACCTTGTGGTATTTAAGTAACGTTATGGAATTAGGTCATTTAACTGTGTCACAGTGCTTCACTGCAGAGAACTGAACACACACCGTGGGTCTGTACAAGATCTGTGCTTGTTTACCAGACCGAGACGTTGCTATTTATTGACACACTTCAGGCCATTTTTGTTTTTGTTTTCTCCCTTTTCCCTCTTTTACCTTTTACCAGTTATGAAGTCTCACAGTGTTGAGGCTTAATTAGGTAGGAAAGTGGAAAGAAAGTAGGAAAGAAAGAAATAAAGAAACAAACAAAAAAACAAACAAAGGCAGAAAAAGAAACAAAGAAAGACCCAAACAAACAAACAACAAATTTGTTTTCTGTCTGTCCAGGTTGCCAGTTTTCCCTTCAAGGGCAACACCAGCTTCCTGGTGGTCATGCCGCTGCCCGGCAGAGGAAACGTGTCGTCGGTTCTTCCCAAGCTCAACATCTCAGACCTTTACAGCCGGCTGCCGCAGGAGAGGACCATGCAGGTCAACCTGCCCAAGGTGAAGCTGCAGTATCGCCAGGAGCTGCAGGAGGCGCTCAGCAGCCTGGGTGAGAAAATCAGCTTCACTGAGCGTTGCTCAAATCCACTGATAGAAAGAGCTTGGGGACAGTGTGCTATCATGTATCATTACTCTGAAAACCTCCACAGGGCGTCAATTCACTAAACACTAAGTTTTGGCAAAGTCCCTGCATCTAATTTGCCTGGTGTCTCATGGTGTCTCAACTCACATGAATCTCAGTCTTTAGCACTTTTTGAATTTGCATGGTGATTCTTACTTACCTAGTCAGCTCTCACACTGCACTGTAACCTTTATTCTTGTATTTTACACCTGTCCTATTCTATTTTAGCCTATTTTTTTTTTTTTTTTATTCTCTTAGCTCTTTAATGAACTTTATTTTTCTTGGTCTTTTATTTGAATTTTATCGTTTTCATTTTGTCTCGATGCTTTTAATGTTTTATGTAAAGCACTTTGAATTGCCTTGTTGCTGAAATGTGCTATATAAATAAACTTGCCTTGCCTTGCCTTGCCTTGGTCAAGCCTATCCACCGTCAGTTAATTTGGACAGATACTGCCCGACAAACCTGATTGGATGGTTGATGTAGGCGGAACAAACCTCCTTATGATGAGCGTTACAACAACCAACATGGCAGCCGGCAAAGGAACAGGATGATAGCGAGCTAGATTTAGAGATTTCGTCAGTCCTTAAAAAACTTCATGGCATCGATGAATTAAAACAGGAACAATCAGCAGTTTAAAAGCTGGGAAGTGAACGCCGCCATGATTGTTGTCACTCTGAGGCGTTTCCAGATTACGTCAATGTGCTTTGCTACTGTGATTGGTCAAAGATTTTGATAACTCAAACCAATCGGTCGGGCAATAAATTACGTCCCTGACTCAGTGGTGGATAGGCTTGACCAGACCTCTATGAATCACCATGCAAGTTCAAAAAGTGCTACATTTCTGGGGACAAATGGAGCAATAATTCACAATATATTGATTGACAAGATGACATTATTTACATTATTATTTGGTCAGTGTAAGTGAATACATCAGGAGATGCTGCTTCTTCAGTCACGGTGTCCAACGTTCATCGGGTGTTTCAACCCTGAATCATTGGTGGGTCGGCAGTGGGGACCAAATCATTGCCCATCTCCTCCTGGCTTCCAGCTCAACTCCTCCCTCCTTCCACAACCAACAAGAGACTCTTTCTGCTGCCTCTTCCATCCTGTGAGCTGCTGTTTTCCTCTACTTTCCAGTCATCCCGATGGCTGTTAGCATTCTCCACACTGACTGTGCTTGGAATCCTCTGCAGCCGACCTCGACCGGGAATAGCCATGCCTGCCATCCTTTACCCCTGCAGTCTTGCAACAGGTCTTGGTATTTGCCGCTTTTCCTTTTGAAGGCTTCCGCACAGCCCTCTTCCCATGGGACTGTTAGTTCAATCAGATTGATTTTCTTAGCCTCTTCAGACCATATAACCACATCTGGCCTCAGAGTCGTTTGGACAACCTGGGGAAACTGCAGCGTACTTCCCAGGTCTACCTTCCTGTCCCATGATTGAGCCTTTTGCAATAGGTTGTCTTTTTGTGGTTGATGGCTTCTCTCCCTCCCTCACAACTTTGACTGTCGGTGTTGGTCTCACTTGGGTTTGCCGTTTCTTGCATCTCTCCTGCTCCAAGGTGTTAGCGAGCATCATGAGAATAAGGGTTTGCACAGTGGATCTTCCGTCATACCTCACTTGTGCAGGTTTGTTGGAGTTGGGAGCGTGTCATACACTGATCGCAGCAGGAAGGAGAAGCTTCCATCCACGGCCCTTGATCTCTGTCTTTCCTCCTCCAGATTCTGTACTTCAGTCTGGATCATGGCTCTCCTTTCCCTTGTGTCTGCTTTTTCCCACTGTTGGAAATGGGTAGTTCTAAGACCCTGTCTTTCTGTGCATGGATTCCCGTTGATGTCATGTAGCTTCAGCATGGTCTCCGCTTGGGCCACTGCTACGTCAGCTGCCCGCTTGCGCCCTGATCTTGTTGCGATGCCCACGTCTCTTACTTGGTCATCCTTGGAGTCTCTGAATGTCAACACAGCTCTGCACTTTGCCACCCTGAACTCTTCCACGGCAGAGGAGAGGGGGAGTTGCAGCTGGCCAGACCTTATGTAGAGTCCTACTGATGTAAAACTTGGAGGGATTCCCAACCACCTCCAGGTATCAACAAGTACCAGGAGGTACTTGTTGATTTTCCTCTGCACTCCCTCCACACTTGTTGTAGAAATTACATAAACTGTCAACTTGATCTTTTCTCACTATTAAAATGATAAAAACTACAAGGTTTCTTCCTACTTAAGCTTAAGTATGGCAAGTGCACAATCTTTGCTCTGCATTGAAGCTGCTCTAGGAGATAACTCATTTTTGACACGCTGCTCTGCTGCAGCATCTCTGTGTGATTTAGACGGGTAAAACGGCTGCATTTTTACATAAAAATCTTGCCCAGTGCAGCTTTAAAATGCAAGTCCACATGTAAACTCAGATATGGCGACTGCCACACCTTGCCATACCCAGCTGATGCTGCTACAAACCTTTTTCTCTCCCCCTTCACTCGGTTTGTAATGTCTGTCTCCACCTGGTCTCCCCCCCTCCTCTCTCTCTCTCTCTCTCTCTCTCTCTCAGGTCTGGGCTCTCTGTTTTCGGGGCCGGACCTGTCGGGGATCTCTGACCGGCCTCTGAAGGTGTCGGGCGTTCGTCACGCCAGCAGCGTGGAGCTGAGCGAGGAAGGCGCCGAGGCGTCCGCCACCACCGTCGTCACCACCATGCGCTCCGTCTCCCTCTTCTCCGTCAACTCCCCCTTCCTCTTCGCCCTGGTCGACGACGCCTCCCTTACCCCCCTCTTCCTGGGCGTGGTCACAAACCCCGCCCCCGACGACGACCCCATGCCTAACGACGATCCCCGCGTCAACGGCACCCAGGGCGACCAACCCGTTAAGGACAATGACGGGAAAGTAGAGGTAAATAAGGAACAGAGCGACGACGCGTTTAGCGGCACGGAGCCGATGGGGGAAAACAGAACGCAGGCGTGTGGCGCCGCCGCTGGTGAGAAGCAGCAACAGCAGTCTGTAAATGAACTGGGAGGGAGCAGCGGGACGGAGAAGCAGCAGGGAAACGAAACCTGTCCCAAACCTCCCAACTCGGTACCGGCCTGAAGTCACAGTCTGACCTGATTCAGCGTCATAATAGATTCTGATGTGCAGCAGGAAGCACCTTGAAGTGTTTTCATTAGGGATGGGACGATATTTTATCTCACGATACGATTTGTTACACGATATGGGGTTCAGGATTCAATACAATCACGATATGATGTAATAAATGAAAGTCTGACTGTGCAGAATTCTGTTTATTTCTGAGACTCAAATCTTTCCAGCGATGCCATTGGCTGCTAGAATGTAAACAACAATTTAAAAATGTCATTACAAAGTGACAATAATATAATTTGGATGGAGAGCTTGTGAAACTGTGATGGTCAAGAGTCTCATTAGTGATTACTACAGCAGAATAACATGGAGCTGATATCACCATTCATGTTCCTGACAGCAGAATAACATGGA
This sequence comes from Centroberyx affinis, assembly GCF_046629955.1. NCBI lineage: Eukaryota > Metazoa > Chordata > Actinopteri > Beryciformes > Berycidae > Centroberyx > Centroberyx affinis. The sequence goes on from NW_027283727.1 coordinate 43,573, forward strand.
GCTGATATCACCATTCATGTTCCTGACAGCAGAATAACATGGAGCTGATATCACCATTCATGTTCCTGACAGCAGAATAACATGGAGCTGATATCACCATTCATGTTCCTGACCCACCATACCGATTGTCACATTTTGTATTGTGATATATTGAATTTAGATATATCGTCCCATCCCTATTGTTCATAAGGCATTAAAGTGCATCATAGTCACATTAGAAACAAAATGAGTGCATTGTAATCATTGTAATCAGAATATGATATAATATGCAATAGTCTACAAAGTCTTCTGATGTGATGATCATGTTAAATAAGGTGTTTAGTCGTCTTATAATGCGCCTGTGATGCCTCACAATGCATTTCAAGTTTTCCTGCTGATATAAAGTAAGCTCTGCTGTGTTTCTGGCTGTTCTGGACTCACTGACAGATTTCTGTGGTTTTACAGCTCAGAGAAATTTTCCAACTATATAAAACATTCCCCAACATAAACCATAACCAAATAATCAGACTGTTTTATACAAAAATAACCATATTCTTATAAAATTCTTTAAATTCCTACAGCTGTGCGTTATGTTCAATGTCTTGTGCTTTTTTTTTCAGAATTTTTATTGAAGATGTGAGTATTGTAATTTGATATTGGTCCGGGAAGGTAAAATGGTTAAACTTTTTTTTTTATTATTTTGGAGTAACTAAGAATTAAGAATTAACCTTTCGTGCAGATTTTTTTCCAAAATAAAATCCCTATTTGCTTTGTACCCTTAATTCACCCTCGGCTGCTTTTACTTTTATTTTACATTTTTATTTTATCCAGAGTGACTTAACAATGAGTGAAACAATAGATTAAGCTTAATTTCCTTGTGTCTTGATAATATGAAATGAATAGAACAAGAGCTAAGGAGCGTGAAAACACCCGCAAAAGTGAGGGTTCTCCAAGGGTTCTTTGGTTAGGGTAGCGGTCCTGTATTGAACCATAACTCAAAAAACCTTCATATTTGTTAAAAATAAAAAAGTGTTAAATCAGAGTACAGAACCCAGTGTGGTTCTTAAAAAAGTTCTGCTAGTTTGGAGAACTATGGAATAATTTCATGGATTCTTAAATGGTTATTTACAGCAACATAAAGGTCCTATGTGGAACCATTTTAGAATGGCTCCACATAGGACAGCAGTGGTTCTCAAAGTGGGGTCCTAGGGATCCTTGAGGGGGTTCCAGGGGTTCTTGAGGGGGTTCCGGGGGTTCTTGAGGGGGTGTCCAGAGGTCCTTGAGGGGTTCCAGGGGTCTTTGAGGAGGTTCTAGGGGTTCTTGAGGGGGTTGCATGGGTTCTTGAGGGGGTTGCATAGGTTCTTGAGGGGGTTCCAGAGGTTCTTGAGGGGGTTCCAGGGGTTCTTGAGGGGGTTCCAGAGGTTCTTGAGGGGGTTCCAGGGGTCCTTGAGGGGGTTCCAGAGGTTCTTGGGGGGGGTTTCAGGGGTCCTTGAGGGGGTCCCAGAGGTTCTTGAGGGGGTTCCAGAGGTTCTTGTGGGGGTTCCAGGGTTTTTTCAGGGGTTTTTCAGGGGGTTCCGGGGCGTCACCAGCAAAATGAGAAATTTAATTTAATTTCACTAGAATTTAATTCACTAGAAATTATCTAAATTAGAGAATGTATAATGACTATTACAATTTAGATTTCTCTCATACTGTCAGTTCTACAATTCTATACTAAACCAACCAACTACAACCAAAATCTTCCATAACATCGTATCAAACGGGGTCACGGGGCCTCATGTGGCTCTCTTTAGGGGGCCGTAGTTTTTACTAAAGAACCTTTCCAGCACCATAAAAGCTTCTGCGCTGGTAAAAGCCTACATAACCATTTCCTGGTGCTCTACAGATCCCCTTTTATCCCATTTTATCAGGAGTGTAGAGGGAATCTTTTCCGTTTTTGGCTGCTTTGGTCTAATCATGGTTCTGCCTGACTTGCGCGTCCCCGGGGCGCTTTTGGCAACCCGATGCGCGTCGCTGTCGAAGCGCAGCACAGCCAAAGCGCGTCAGAGGGGCGGAGGAGAGGAGAGAGAGGAGAGGAGAGGAGAGGAGAGGAGAGGAGAGGAGACGAGAGGAGACGAGAGGAGACTCTGCATCTGACTGAAGATCCGAGCGACGTGGACCATCCGAGAGACAAGGTGAGTGCGGTTTGACGCATTTTGTGGGTCATTTTGCGCTTTTACGCACAGCTTCTGACTTTTGTTCTGTGAATGCGTCGGGACCCATTGCTCAACTTGCAGCCATAAATGGAAATTGTGTTGATATTGTAATTTACAGTTATAGAATGAATGTTTGAGTTGTTCACACAGTTCCATGTTTGAGCGAAAGGGTTTTTGGCAGAAACAGAAAATAATAAATAATGCGATTCTTCTCAGTTGGAGGCTCGATGTGAGATAGATTTGATCTGTTGGCATGTTAAGAAAATCCCCATGGCTTGTGCACTGGACAATAAAAATAGTATTGTAGCCTATATCATTGAATCTTTTAGTAGTAGATCTATGAGTCTGTTCTATCTGTGGAGACCTGGAGTGGTTTTCCAGTCAGTAGATTCTTCTCTCAACAAACCAAACCTCCAATTCAACTTTTCCATCCCAGCCCTCTGCACTGTGCCAAGAACAGTTGAAGCCTAAACCCTCACTGGCTCAGCTTATGTAATTGTTCCAGTTTCTAGTAGGTCAGGGTTCTGCTGATCGATGTGTTGGCTATACAGAATCAATTTGAGTTTATTTTGTCCTGCTTCAAAACTGATTTCCACAAACTGAACAGGTTTGAACCTGCTGCCAGACTGCAGCAGGTTCAGAGTTTCACACTGAAGTGAAGGTGGACTTTAAAACCTGGTCTTATATCACAGAACTGACTCTGAGCCAGCTGTAACGCATACCAGTGAGATGGATCAGACTGGGGCAAGTTGCTGCAGGATCCATCTGTTTTCTCTCTTGTTTCATGATGCATCTTTTTTTCCAATTAGCAAACTGCTGCATGAAGAGCTTTAGAGGGAGATTGGGCTTGTTCAGAATTCCATATGACTTGAACTGTATGAATTCAGAAGCTGAGACCTGGAAGACAGGAGACACCAGCTGGACAGAATCCATTTGGGATTATTTCAAATTAGAGGAGAGGAATCTTTACTGATTCCTGTGGGGAAACCTTCTGGTGCCATGTGTGCATGTTTTACTCCTCATGACTGAGCTTCTCATCCATAGTGATCACTTCCCAAGTTTAATGTACCACAGCATTCAAAAACATTGCTTGAATTACTTATGAAGAGTTTCATTCCAAAATAAAATATCCACCATTTAAACCAAACAATTCCTGAAAGGAAACAAATAAAAGTTATCCAAGTCGTCTGAAGAGTTTCACTTACAAAACAGTTTTAAGAGTTAGAATCATCTTTTTTTGGGAAATATTGACTGGTGAATTCCAGGTACCAAATCTTTCCCCCAACTGGTTTTATAAGATTATGGAATAAAACCCTTCATATAGTTTCAGAACAATAGAACTACATATCTTTCCTTTTCTCAGTTATCTGGTTAACTGGCTGTTCCATCTCTCTGAAACTCTTTGTTCTCTCTGAGCAGAAGCAGAAATTCTGCGTCTGCGGTTTGGCAAAATGTTAGCTAGTGAGTTGTGAATAATAAGTTTGTCTGGGTGGAGTGAAGCTCTGAGACACTCGGCTTCAAAGGTTTGGCAAAACTGTTTTGTAATTTATATCTTTAGAAATATTCAACCCCCAAAAGGTTCTTTTGATTGTAAACAAAAAAAAAACAAAAACAAAAAGATTATAAGATAGAACCTTATAATTCCAGGCTCAGCAGTTGTGTATTTATGTTTTGGAGACAGAGGGAAGAAGATGGGAGGTTTGTCTGCCAGACGTTTCCCTCTGGACCTGATCTGTCCTGTAGTTTCAGACAGGCGGTCCTGCTTTACCAAAACGCCTCTCGGCCCAGTTTGGCAGACAGCAGAAAAGAGGAATTACACTTTAATTTGAGTTTTAGATTGTTGCATTGCAAAATAAGAGGTTTTTTTTGCAAATTTCCTTTCTTCTTGTAGAGTATTTTCTCTTGTGTTACGTTTTTCTGTACTAAAGTATTTTTGTCTTTTTGCCTTCCTGTAAAGCACCCTGCTTTACATACATAAAATGTATTATTATCAAACAACATGAACTCAAACCTGCGAGGCCACCAGAGCAGACAGACGGCTGAAAGACAATTTTATGAACCGCCATCTTGCCGTAACCGTCTCAAACATCAGTTACAGTTTCTTATTCATGACTTCAGATGTTTTTGAAACACTTGAGACTTTTGGAAGCCGATAGAAAAACAAACAGAACAAAATCCATAATGACAGTGAATGTCCAGACTTGTCTCAGTGCAGAAGGGAAGAAGAGCGACGACGTCTGGTGAAATCTGAGCGTCTGGGTTTCCCATCAGGCGTGAAGGGGGTGTGTGTGTGTGTGTGTGTGTGTGTGGGGGGGGGGGTATGTGTGTGTGTGTGTGTGGGGGTGATCTGAGGTTGAAATGAAACGCAACGAAAACCAGATGTCTCTGAAGGAACAAAAGAAAGTGTGTGTGTGTGTGTGTAAGAGAGAGAGAGAGAGAGAGAGAGAGAGAGAGAGTGGGGTGGGAAAGACTGAACAAGTAGGCAACATGTGTTTGTACATATCTGCTTTAAAAGAAGGTCGAGTGAGGTAGAGAGAGAGAGAGAGAAAGACAGAGAGAGAAATGGAAGACAGACATTTACATCTAATTTAATCTAAAGCACTATCTATATTTTATTTTTTGCAGTTTTGCACCAAAATTACCATCCACCATTTGAAAAAAGTGACACACACTTCTGAAATTATGGTCGGTTTAAATCATTTGTTGACAAAATCACATCACTTTTACAGAATGCCTATGGCATTTTTCTAAACAACTTTTTCTTTGTTTTCTGTCTCTTTTGACAACGTAGAATAAATCTTAGCCAATGATGCACTTTGAACTGAACTCAACTGGCGTTGTATCAGCTGCATGATTGTACAAAATTTGGAGCCTGAAACCAAAATTCACTTTCAATTCAATCCAAACTTTACATCTGCTATTGGCTGATCTTTGGTGCCAGGTGATGATGTCACCACCTGTTGTACTCAAAGATCAGCGGGTGTCAGGCTTTACACAGATTTGGGTTTGGGGTTTGCCAGATTTCTAATTAGTTTCTTTTGTTTCTAATGTCTTTCAGTTGATCTAGGAGTGTGAGCTGCAGTTACATGTTCCTCTGTCCCAACATTGTTGGGAAAAGTCTGAAAAGTCTGTAAATATTCATAACCACATGTTTCTCTTCCAGGATGAAGCAAACAACTTTCCTGCTGTTTTTTGGAGCCATCTTGTGCTTTTGTCAGGCTCAGTTGGTGAGACCAAATATTTCAAATGTAGACTAATGACTTTTAAAAAAAAAGATTTTGTTTAAATGAGTTTTAGTGTGATGTGAAGTAGTCTCCCTGGTTTTCCGTGGAATTTTTCGCGGAAAAAGGGGTCGCATCATGGAAACCTGGGCTGACGCAGAAAAATAGTTAAGTCAAGGAATTCTGCAGAAAATTACCAAATACGTTCAATAAATCAGTACTGGTGTATTAACACACTGTGTGTTTGTGTCTATTTATCATTCCAGTCGGACACAGAGGAGACAGGAGGGGAGGAGGAACATGTGGAGCTCTTCACCACGCCCACAACAAAGATGGCCGCCGCCACTTCCGACTTCGGCTACAACCTGTTCCGCGCTCTGGCGGGGCGCGACGCCTCCGCTAACGTCTTCCTGGCCCCCATCAGTATCTCTGCAGTGCTGACGCAGCTGTCCATGGGTCAGTTACTGTCACTCTGCAGGTTCATACTGAAGCTTCAAATGAATTAAAATCCCTTTAAAGGCCAAATACAACAAATATGCAGGTTTTTGTCTGGGTGATTGACATGAGCCTGAGCACGTATTCTATAAGCGCTATTTATCTTTCTTTAAGAAAGAATAGAAATTGTAGTCCAAGTTTGGGGAAGTAACATTACGGTCAAGCTAATGCTTTAGCCTCATGCTACGTTCCATTCAGAGTCAGAAGTGGTGTAAGTGTTGTGTATGCTAGCAATCATTCACATACATTTCTTTCTCTAGTCACATTTCATGTTGACTCTTATTTGTAAAGCTAAAACGAGATAAAACGAGCAGACTGGACTGACTTACTGCCTCGACGACTTTGAGATTGATTGAGGCTGGCAATGAACAAAGCCTGGACAAACTTAACATAATGGGTCCTCACTGTAATGTAACAAATGTAACAAAATGTAACATGTAATGTAATCTAGACCAGTGGTTCTCAACGTGGGGTCCGGGGACCACTAGGGGCCCTTGAGAGGGTTCCAGGGTGTCCCCAGCATATGAATTGTTAAACTTCACCATTATTTCATTTACAAGACGTTAACACAATTAAAGAATGTATTAGAATGACTGTTCTGATCATATCCCATGACTGTCTGTATTGTAGGTAGAGAGATAACAGAGAAACTGTTATCTCTCTACCTACAATACAGACAGTCATGGGATTCTGGACAAAATCATATCTCATCAAATGGGGGTCCGTGGCTCTAATGTGGACTAAATTAGGGGTCCTTGATAAGAAAAAGGTTGAGAATCACTGATCTAGACTAATCCATTTCAATCTAATCTAACATAGTCACTGTTAATCTCTTGGGGGGAAACTGGATTGTCTTCAGCAGCATAATAAAATACATCAGAGTGATGATAAAAACATTAAACAATAAATTAAGAAGCTCGGCTAGCTAGCAAACACTGGTTGACGGACGGCTTCCCTCCCTACTAACCACCCTGCTGCTCTGTAATGTAATCCAGTCCAGAGTCAAACCTGAGCCTAACATATGACCCCCCGCCCCCCGCCCCCCCCCGCCAGGTGGGTCTGAGCGCGCTCAGAGGCAGCTGTTCCGGGCCCTGAGGTACCACACCCTGCAGGACCCTCAGCTCCACAACACCCTGAAGGACCTGCTGGCCTCCGTCAGGACGGCCGGGAAGGGCCTGAGCACCGCCGCCCGCATCTACCTGGCCCGCCGTGAGTTCACTGCTGTGTGTGTGAGTGTGTGTGTGTGTGTGTGTGTGTGTGTGTGTGTGTGTTTTGCAGACACCTGGCCCCAGTTGTTTTACTGTGTGTGGTTGGGCGATGGGATGAATTCATCTTTGGAGCGCAAGGCTAAATATCAAATCCATGAAGTCGATATTTACTGTATATATTTTTTCTTGACTGTGAGGACTTAAACTACCATTTAAAATGTATTAATGCCCTTTACTTGCACTAAAAAGCATCATGCATTTAGTTCTTTGTGTTTTAAGGTGGGAAGTCTTTATTATCCCCTTTTTTTTATCTCACCTGCAAAATCTGTGTTTTCTTTCCTCTTCTTTATGTTTGTTTGTTAACTCTAACCTCTCAGCTAGCTAACTGAACCTTCTGTGTGTGTGACCGTCCTCAGGTCTTCGTCCGAAGCAGGACTTCTTCTCCTTGGTGGAGCAGCAGTATGGGGTTCGGCCCAAAGGTTTGATGGGCGGGCCAAAAGACCTGAAGGAGCTCAATGATTGGGTCAAACAGGAGACGGGCGGTAAGGTGGACCGCTTCCTCTCCAAGCTCCCCCGGAGCTCTGCGGTGAACACCGTGGCCGCCGCCTACTTTAAAGGTGAGCCGGAGAGGCGCCGGAACGACTGGAAGGTTCAAACCAACGACTTGGAAGATTTCACGTGTTTGAAGTTTTCTCTAGACCTTGGTCACTCATGATAATTATCCTCAGTTTTCACTTAGTGATGGATTTATGAGTTCATGTTTTACAGCAAACCAAACATTGCAATGTCAACCACAAATAACAACAAGCACAGATCCTGTACAGACCCACGGCACGTGTTCAGTTCTCTGCACTGAAGCACTGCGACAGTTAAATTACCTAACTACACTTACTTTCTCAGGTCCCTGCACTGGCTCCCAATTAAGCAAAGAATTGACTTTAAAATATTACTGCTTGCCTACAAATCACTAAATGGCCTAGGACCAGCATACATTTCCGACCTGCTTACACCCCATGAGTCCTCCAGAACACTCAGGTCAGCTGGGTCTGGACTATTAACCGTTCCAAGAGTCAGAACAAAACATGGTGAGGCAGCATTCACTTACTATGCCGCATACTGTAACCACTTTTAAAACTTTTAAGGCTTAAAACTTGTATGTTCTCCATCGTCTATAATTAAACTCTTAGCACTTAAACTCCAAATATATGTAAATATGTGCGCGCGGTTTATGTATGTATTTACTTGTATCGACAGAACTTAGATTTTTATACTGTAACACTCTTACTGATTTTATAATGTTGCCCTTACTCTAACTTTCAGTGTTCAGAAACTTGTTTTTTTTAATTTTCTTACTTTTACATGTTTACTTTTATCTTACCCATCTCTGTTTTTCTTTTTTTCTTTTAATTTTTATGTAAAGCACTTTGAGTTGCCCTGTGTACGAATTGTGCTATATAAATAAACTTGACTTGACTTGACTTGACTTACTTAAATACCACAAGGTGATAATGCTACCTACCGTTAAAGTTTGTAGGGCAGCAGAAGATGTGTTACAGTCTACAAATCCTAACTACTCACTAACACAGGCGAGTTTGGAGCAAATTTGATTTTGGAGACTCTGTGGATCAAGTTCAGTGCTGCTGGTCTGCTGTCTGTCCACATGACAGACATGACATGATGTGCACATCAGAGATCGATTTAGATCAATTTCTACACACTGACCAACTTGATTTTGTGCCTCTGTATGGAAACAGTGCATCTCACAGTCAAAGACGCCCTCTAGAGGCCCTCTGATGAAGCACCTCACTAAGGGTTACCTGACTGACTGACTGACCTGAATTTGCCTCATGAAAAACAAAAACACAGATGAGTAATAATAAATAATAAAAATAAACAGTAACAATGTGTCTGTTCAGGGAAGTGGGTGACTCGGTTCGGTCAGAGCGGAGCGATGGAGGACTTCCAGTTGGATGGCAAAGCACCCGTTCGCATTCCCATGATGCAACAGGACAACTACCCACTGAAGATGGGGATTGACTCAGATCTGGGATGCACGGTGAGTGATTTATACCTCGACATAAAAAAAACCCTCCTCTCCCTTAGCAGGAACTTAGAAAACACACTTCCTGTTTACACTGAGAAGACACTGCAGATTTACAGGAAAATCTGGACTAGAGGATTATGGGTGAATGTGTGTAATAGGGTAGGAATTTCACGGCGGCCATGACGGCCATGGCTGTCGTTGCCCCTCGCTGTGGCCGTGATGCCCGTACGCCCCTACAGCCACCATGGCATTTGTACCCTGCTGCTGTCAGAGTCAGAGGAATAGAATGGTATAAAGCTTATTGGTGTCAGTACTTCGATACAGCCACCAGATGGTGACGAAGAGCCAGAGCTCCCACCATAGAGCTCCAGTCTGTCTGGACTGAAATGGCTGGTGAAAATCCCCGGAAGATCGCTATGAGTCAGAAACAGTCTCAAAGTTACGGTAGAAACATGAGTAACTAAAATCTGTTGTTTTTGGCGAAAATAATATAAGCCTTGGTGAAATATTTTGGCAAGAACATAGATTTTTGTCAGTGTGACTGTAAAATGTGAAGTTTGACTGCTACGTTTCCCCAGAAATGGCAGACGTTGTATCTTTCCAATCGTGGTGCGTTTAGGGTCATTGGAAAGCTCGAAATTTCTGGTTTCCAGCGATACCAAGCATGTTATTGTAGACTGACGAGAAAATTATCCCGGATCTTTTGATCACAACTTGCTCTTATATTTACAAAGTTTATATTTGTACGACTTTATTGTTAAAATACTTTGTAATAAGACAGAGTTTGGACAACATACAATTGGTTTACGGATTCTGAAAGCTGAAGACCCCATGTTTTCAAAACAGTATAACATTCATATCTTCTATAAATAGACCATCTTCCATCGCGATTTTTTGTAACTACGCCACGGGGGTGGACCCGGCTTAACTTATTTGTCGGCTCCAAATCCTCTTATTTCACTCAGTGGCCTTTGTGCCCTAAAAAATGTTGTGACACCGACGGCCAAATGGCCTTGCCCCTAAAATGACGAAATTCCAAGCCTGGTGTGTAACTGTAGAGAGTGGTGTGACACGTGTCCTCCCTGCCGCAGATCGCTCAGATCCAGATGCAGGATGATGTCAGCATGTTCGTCTTCCTGCCTGATGATGTCACGTCCAACATGACGCTGCTGGAGGAGAGCCTGACGGCGGAGTTCGTGCAGGACCTCTCCATGACCCTGCACCCCGCCCAGGTGGCCCTCGCTCTGCCCGTCCTGAAGTTCAGCGCCGCCGCCGAGCTGCTGCCGCTGCTCAGCGACCTGGGTCAGTCCACACACACGCTTCTTCTGTTCTCTCTTCTTCTCTCTCCTCTCCTCCATTCCTCTTCTCTTCTTCTCTTTTTTTTGTTGTTTTTTTTTGTTTTTTTAGCACCACTTCTCACATCGCAGCTGATTTAAGATGACTGGGGAGGAACGCGGAAATTATCAGGTACTAATTATATATGGGAAGCAAATCAAGGTCAAGGTGAATGTTGCAACAATTTTCAACAATATCCAGATTCATGCATTTCTCCTGCATTGCTCTTCTCTTCTCTTTTCCTCTCTTCACTCCTCTTTTCGTCTCTTCTCTCCTCTCTTCTTCTCCTCCTTTTCTCTCTTCTACCCTCTTCTGTTCTCTTCTCTTCCCTTTTCCTCTCTTCTCTTCTCTCCTCTTCTTCCCTCTTCTCTCCTCTCCTCTAATCTTTTCTTCTCTTCTCCTCTCTTCTTCTCGTCTCTTTTTCTCTCTTCTCCCCTCTCCTGATCTCTCCTCTTCTGCTCTTGTCCTTGTTTCTTCTCTTCTCTTGTCCTCTTCTGTTGTCTTTTCTTTTCTCCTCTTCTTCTCTCCTCTTCTTCTCTTCTCTTGTCTTCTCTTCTTCTATTCTCCTTTTCTCTCTTCTACCCTCTTCTGTTCTCTTCTCTTCTCCTCTTCCCTTTTCCTCTCTTCTCTCCTCTCCTTCCCTCTTCTCTCCTCTCCTCTAATCTTTTATCTCCTCTCCTCTTCTCTTTTTCTCTCTTCTCCCCTCTTCTGATCTCTCCTCTTCTGCTCTTCTCTTTGTTTCTTCTCTTCTTCTCTCCTCTTCTGTTGTCTTTCCTTTTCTCCTCTTCTTTTTTTCTCTTCTCCATCCCTCTTTCTTAATGGATGATATGGCATGAATTTTATATAATTAAAAAAGAAATTGTGGACAGTAACGGTACATGACAGTATACCTGTTTTCTGGTGATTTCATTTGAAAATCCTGTCACGTGACAGAGTTTGCAGATGATAGTTTTCTATACTTTTCTGTTTTCTAACCAAACCGTGTCGACTGGATGAGGGATGCCGCCTGTTTTTTTTCTCTTCTTCTCCTTTGTTCTGTTGGTTTTCGTCTGGTCAGACATTAGGAGGAGCTTCACTTTCACTGAAGCTTCATGTCTTTTACATAAACACCTGTACAGCGTGTTTTCTGCAATTTTGCGACTAATGATAAACGCATGGATAATGCTCAACCAAAAATGATTCGTCTGCAGCCTTTCTTACTCTTCCTTTTCCTTCTCCTCTTCCTCCTCTTCCTCCTCTTCCTCCTTCCTCACATCCCCTTCCTGTGTCTCCGCAGGTCTTTCTGAATGGCTGGCGGAGCCCGACCTGGAGAAGATCGCGGCTCAGGGCGCCAAGCTCAGCAGCATCAACCACAAGGTCGTCATGGAGACGGCACCCGAGGGAAACCAGTACGCCACCGCCTCGTCGCCTAGCCACCTGTCGTACCGCGTGGACCGCCCCTTCCTGTTCCTGGTCAGGGACGAGGCGTCGGGGGCGCTGCTGCTCATCGGCCGGGTGCTGAACCCCAAGGACCTGAGGATATAGACACACACACACACACACACACCCACCCACACACACACACACACACACACACACACACACACACACACACCCCCACACACACACTCTTAGCAGGTCCTAGGAGGGAATTCAGGTGTTTGCTATGCGTTTGTGGCGCCCATATGATCAGATGGAAATGATCCAAAATATATATGAGGATATTTGATTTAGTTCCATATCAGGCCAGACAGTCGGACTCTCTTGTCATTTTAGAGGATTTTTTGTTGAAACAGATTAGTGGGATCCTGTTTGTCTAACAGGCTCAAAGACAGACGATCCTCTGTGCTCACCCAAAGAAAATACTTTTTTAAAAAGAAATCAAATCTTGTCATTTGTGTTGAAAAAAATAAACATGACAGTGAAAGAAACAAATCTCTCCTCTGTTCTGTCTGTCTGTCTGTTCTGTATTTGAATGTGAATGAAGCTACAGCATCCCCATCCTCCACCATCTACACACACACACACACACACACACACACTACAAGCCACACATAGCCTACACAACACGCAGAGAGAGAGATAAAGAGAGAGATCAACTCTCGTTCTCTCCACAGCTCCACCAGGTTCTCCTCCAGTTCGATGCTCCAACAGAACCAGGGCTGCAGTCCAATAGTCAAAAAAATACGTCCTAACCTCTTTTCCTAACCACTTTTCCTTGACCTCGTTGGAAAACGTCATGAGGTGAGGTCAAGGAAAGAAGTGAAGGAGAATTCATAAGGACTTAGAAAAAGACAACCGTAGTGCTAAGAGAATCCAACTGCACTGACACTATGCTACGTGATGATGTGACGGCGGATGTTAATGACGTGGGTCTGCTGAGTGAAACTACAATGTTCCCAAGATGGTCGACTAAAAGCATCTTAGATACTTCGCCCCAGTTTAACCCTTTCCTTTATTAAGGCGAGGGTTTCAGCACCTGTGACTGAAGTCAAATGAATGAATGATATTCCTAAAGGCTGCAAGACAACAACGCTCAGAATGAAGAAATAACTAATGCAAACTGAGCAGAGGTTACGCTACAACGTTAACTTCACTTTGATTATTTTACAACAGCAGCGTAACGTTTGTTCTCCTCTGGGTTTAACATATTGTTGAAAGTTCAAAACATATTAGCAAGTTATGGCATAAGATGTAAAATGCTTAATAAGCAACGGTAACTTGCATGATGATCTGCGTCTCTTGTCGGTCATGATCGTTTGTTTTCGTGAACGGCCGAATGGTGCGTCGCAAGGAATTGTGGGACGGCATTATCTCCTTTCCTGTCGTAAAGGATGGTCCAGTGTATCCTCTGCTAAAGGAGCTAAGTAAGGAAGCATTGAAGCACCTTTCCTTAGTGTTTAGAGAATTCAAACAGCTCTTATCATGGCTGCCACTTAGATACTTGCGGGTCATTTTACTCAGTTAGGAAACTTCCTAAGCAAAAAAGACAATTGGACCGCAGCCCAGGACTTGCTCTTCCCCGTTCTGTCTGCAGAGCCGTGTCATGTCACTACAGCTGCTGATGTCAGACAAAGCCAGTGCTCCTATTGGCTGTTGACAGTGTAACATTATAAATCACTTCGTTGACCATGACACACCTTTTGAGCCGAGACTAAAGACTGGAGATAATATTAAACATGTTTGATTTTGTCGTAACGGTCAAGATGATAAACAGAAGCAGACTGCATGAAGACGCTCCGACTGAGTTTGACTTTATTCCAACTCCAAAATTTGTCTGAAACTGTGAAATCACTTCAAATATCATCTAGTGTAAGGTCAGCATAAGCGGCTAACATGATTTTCCATCGACAACAAAGTATTCTGTCTTCTGCAAATAAAGCAACAAATAGAGTTGAGATCCTCCTCTCTCTCTACGCAGCAGAAGCTGATAGACGATTTGCACGTTTCTGTTATTTTAGGTGTAGAAACTTCCAGAACAGACTTTGCACTGATGGAGAACTCCAACAGAATGAAGCAGCTGTTGAAGCAGCTGAGTCAACATGATCTCACACAAATATGTGAGATGAGCACAAACTGTAAAACGGCGATTTACGTGCTGTGGACACTTATCATGGGAAAATAACGTTTCTCCACCACAAACTGAATTATGTTCCCCCGCAACTAATTTAAATACGTTCCTCTGCCATGAATTTAAATACATTCCCAATGATTGGTTAACGGTTAAGTTTAGGCAACTAAACCAACTCGGTTAAGGTTACGGAAATGGTTTGGTTGGTTAAATAAGAAAAACGTTCGTTAAAAATTAAAATGTGACTTATAGTTGGAATGTCCTTTGAAAACACTGGAAATCGAAACCCGGTAGCTGACATCGAAGGCAAATGTATACGCTCATCCACCACCCCAACCCCCACCTGACCCCCACCTGACCTCCACCTGACCCCCACCCCGACCCCCACCTGACCTCCACCTGACCCCCACCCTGAGCTCCAGGCCCTTACCGGCCACCATGCTACTTCAATGTCACACTACCTCTTGTTTATAGTTGTATCTCCTTCATGTAACTGTTTCGTGCTGGGAAAACACAATTTAACACTTTAAGTTCCACCAACACGTAATTTGCTGTCGTGTTCATTTGACTTTTTTCTGTGAGATCCGTCTGAAGGAACAGATGGGTTGATGGAAATGTTGTCAACTTCGGCTCGCTGGCTGTAGCCACTTAGCTAGCTGGCTACAGTAAAGTTGAATATCAAGTTGAATCTGAAATCTGATCATGAATTAGATTTGGGCAAAATGAAATGAACATAGTAAAATACAAAAAAGGTCTACATGAACAAATCATGTAAAACAAATTTATTCTTGTATGGTAAACCCAACGAAACGCCCACAAGCAACAACTTTCAACAGAGCGAAGTGAAGCAAAATGAAGTTTGTGTCGTGTCCCGCCAGGAAGAACTGCTGCTGTGTTCAGAGCTTCAGATCAGCTCTTGGTTTCTCTTCCAAATCAAACGCTTCAATCAAACACTCAAACATTTCTCACTTCTGCATGTGTGTGTACTGTATATGCAAATGTGGTGCAGGCGTTTGCATACGTGTATCTGTCTCTGCATGTAATGTGTGTCTGTGTATTTAATGTGTGTGTGTGTGTATGTGTTGCAGACACCTGACCCCAGTTGTCTTACTGTGTGTGGTTGGGTGATGGGATGAATTCATCAGGGATCAGCGATTTTTTGAGTTTAGTTCTCCAAACATGAGATGATAGAACTGCTCTGGAGGCAGAAGTAATCTCATCGATTGGGTTAACCTCAGTGGGCGTGTGTGTGTGTGTGTGTGTGTGTGCACCACACACACACACATACAAACACACACACACACATGTGGTTTGAATTTTCCACACAGTCAGAGATTCCTGCGGTCGCTGTAACTCTTCCGAGAACAAAGTGAACTGAGCCGCTCAGAGCTGAGAGAAGAAGAACTGCAGAGGGGAAAGTTGTGTTGTCAGTTGTCTCAGCTGGTCTTTCCAAAACTGGGTTCCAGGCTTCCAGTAGATCCCGAAGAGGTTCATGAGGAAAAGTAATAATTTACATTTTCCATCAACCTAGCTGTCTGTTCTGCTCCTCTCTATCTAACCACTCTAAAGCTGATGATACACAGACATATTTTTGGGGCACATTATGGGCAAAATTTGACTCAATGGGCAATGAGTATGAACGACTGGGCAAAGATGGCAATGGCATTACATATGTATGTAAATGTATATAGTAGTATGTATGATTAGGTGGTTTTTCTATGAGGTCTTAAGGGTTTTTTTTTTAGATCATTATTGTATACATTTGTTCATATTGTTTTCTTTTCAAGTTGCACAAATAAATAATGAGTATATAATGAGTAAATAATTTTTAATGAGTGTTGAGTTTCCCTACCTTTGAACAGGTGTGTGTGTGTGTGCCTGTTAAAAAGCTGCTGACACAAAAATAATTTCCTCAGTCTGGTTTCAGTGGAGAGTTTTAGTGTCCCATGATGGTCTCAATGTTTCAGAGGCTTTTCCACCCTGATGAGAAGAACATTTTGGAGGAAACACTGAGTAATTTGAATTTTTGTGCATGAAAATGATAAAATTTACACTAAGCGATTTTCTGACCACTAAAGGACGAAAGAAACCGCAACACATTTTGTAAACACACACAGCAAAGCTACTGAGTGACGGAAGCCCTTAAGGACAAACTGTGCATAAATGCTAACAACTAATATAACCGTCCCTACAAAGAAGTGTCACCGGTTACCAGTCTCGCTTTGACAGATCTTTGTCCTGCTGAAGGTCACATGTCCCACAATGACAAGTGAAGAGCCAGGTAGCAACTTTACTAGATTAACAAATTTACTGGTTTAACAAGTTTACTAGTTTAACAAATTTACTAGATTAACAAATTTACTGGTTTAACAAGTTTACTAGATTAACAAATTTACTGGTTTAACAAGTTTACTAGTTTAACAAATTTACTAGATTAACAAATTTACTATCTGACAAATTTACTGGTTTAACAAGTTTACTAGTTTAACAAATTTACTAGATTAACAAATTTACTATCTGACAAATTTACTGGTTTAACAAGTTTACTGGTTTAACAAATTTACTAGATTAACAAATTTACTAGTTTAATGAATTTACTAGATTAACAAATTTCCTAGATTAACAAATTTACTGGTTTAACAAATTTACCAGAGTAACAAATTTACTGGTTTAAAAAGTTTACTAGGTTAACAAATTTCCTAGATTAACAAATTTACTGGTTTAACAAATTTACTAGATTAACAAATTTACTGGTTTAAAAAGTTTACTAGGTTAACAAATTTCCTAGATTAACAAATTTACTGGTTTAAAAAGTTTACTAGGTTAACAAATTTCCTAGATTAACAAATTTACTGGTTTAACAAATTTACTAGATTAACAAATTTACTGGTTTAAAAAGTTTACTAGGTTAACAAGTTTACTTGCTTGCTTCTTTGATTCCACCATTACTAGAGATGCTGAATATCGGCACAAAATATCAGCTATTGTGGACAA
>NW_027283728.1:0-49278 GCF_046629955.1 Centroberyx affinis
TGTATTGAGTCCTATCTCTGTATAGTGAGTCCTATCTCTGTAGTGAGTCCTATCTCTGTATAGTGAGTCCTATCTCTTTATAGTGAGTCCCATCTCTCTATAGCGAGTCCTATCTCTCTATAGTGAGTCATATCTCTCTCTGTATAGCGAGTCCTATCTATATATAGTGAGTTATATCTCTTTAGTTAGTCCTATGTCTTTATAGTGAGTCTTATCTCTGTACAGTGAGTCCTATCACTGTATAGTGAGTCCTATCTCTTTAGTTAGTCCTATGTCTTTATAGTGAGTCTTATCTCTGTATAGTGAGTCCTATCTCTGTAGTGAATCCTATCTCTCTCTGTGTGTTTCAGTCCCATGGAGGAGGATGTAGACG
Organism: Centroberyx affinis; assembly: GCF_046629955.1. Taxonomy (NCBI): domain Eukaryota; kingdom Metazoa; phylum Chordata; class Actinopteri; order Beryciformes; family Berycidae; genus Centroberyx; species Centroberyx affinis. The sequence goes on from NW_027283728.1 coordinate 374, forward strand.
CCAACATCAAGGAGGTTCGTATTACACATCTTTACGTTATATTCTGGTTTAAATTGATTCAACATCTATGTGATATTTCAGTTAATTTCCAAAACATGGTGTTTCCATTTTGGATAAGGTCACTGCCTGAAGTTCATTATGTAATATTATATATTATATAATATAATATAATATAATATAATATTATATTATATTATATTATATAAAATATAAAGGGTCCATTCTGTAAGTGTCTGACTGAGCCAACCAAGTACCATCATTAGGTTTAATGTAGTGCTATGAATCATTATTTCACACTGTCACATTTTTCAAATGAACTCACTAAAAACAGTAAATCTTTTCCTTCCAGTCTGATGTTGTAGAGAACGATGTGGACCCCCACTTCAAACATCTGTTCGTCCAGATCTCTGGAAATGTAACTTTTATAATAATCTAAGTATTTCATTTCCAAATCATCGACTACTTTCCTGTCAAACTGATAGGAGACAAAACACTCATGTTTTATTGTGTTCTATTTTGACAGGACTCAGAGATTTCAGCCTTTGAGCTCCAACAGATTTTGGACAAAGTGGTCGCTCAGAGTAAGAACAGTTTAACTTCATCTCATCTCAGATTTTTGAAAGAATGGATACTGCAGGGTTCCCACACCATTTCAATTTGAAAATTTCATACTTTTTGCACACCTTACTTTCTTAATTTGACGATTTGGCTGATTGGCTCGCCCGGAATAACTCTGCAACATCACTTTATAGATGAAGATTATTCTTCACAGCGATAAACATCAGAATATGTGAGATGACAGGGGTCAGAAAACGTGTAGCTGGACAGCAGGACAACAGGACAATATTTTTCAATACATTTCCAATATTTTGTGCAACTTTCCTAGACCTGGAACTTCCCCAATTCTTCTTCCATACATTTCCTTTCTTGTGTAGGAACCTGACAGATACATAACAAAACAGGAGAGATCTGTCTTCATGCAGCAGCACAGTGAGCATGTTTTGTCTATGCAAAGCGTATGCTGATGACCAGCTGAAACCTTCACTGTGCTGCTGGATGAAGACTGAAGGCAGTTCCTCCAGGTTCTGCAGCTCTGCAAGCCTTTTCAGCTGAGCCTCTGTATGTGTGAAGTCCATGAAATAAATGAAGTGAAGAAATATAGTGTTGTACTAAAGAATCTCCCTGTTGTGTCACTTCCAAGGAGCCGATGTTAAAACGGATGGTTTCAGTCTCCGGACCTGCCGGCACATGGTCAGCCTGCTGGATGTATCCTCTAAATATAAAGATAATATATACTTTACTATCAATCTGAAGTTAGATGTATTCCTTGCTTGCATTGCTCATGGTTGGACTAGTGTTGTTTTTCAGTCAGCTCACATAGTGCTGGTGGATCTCAGTCTGGTCAAATAGATCTCATGTGTTTTCCAGCCAGTCAAGACATTCACTCATTATTATCAGAGGATTTTAAATAATCCAATGTTGTTGTAGCAGGCAGGTTGGTCAGTGACAGTGATATAATGTATAATGACAAAATGTGGTAACTATAATCAATTCTTATTAGACTACAGTTAGAAAAAATCGGAGATTACTAATTGGATTACTCAGAAGCGTGTTTGAAGGCAGAAATGTATTTTGGTATCATAGATACAAACATTCAAAACAAGGGTTTAGATGATTATAATGAGGCTATTCAAAATGATTTGATGCTTCAACTGGAATCTGAACTGGAGTCTGTTTTACTTTACATTTGATCAACTTTGGAGATAAACAATTCCAAAGTAACTGCAAGTAATCAGACTGCAGTACTGATTTTAGTAATCTGGTGTCTGTTCAGTTACAGTCTGCAGGTCTCAGTCCAGACAAACACTACAGCAGCTCAACCAGACAGGAGGAACCTCAGTGATGAGCTGCTGTAGTGTTTGGTTGGACTGCAGACTCTCTGACCTCCATGGACCACGATGGAGAACCTCTGATCTAATGGATTACATTAGAGCAGTTTAAACATTTTAAGAAGGTACCTGCCCCTCCTGCTGGTTGAACCTTGACCGGTGCTCAGAGGGACGGCTCGGCCAAGCTGGGCCTGGTGGAGTTCCACGCTCTTTGGACCAAGATCCAGAAATACCTGGTGAGGACAACAGATGGAGCTTTTAATTCATTCCATAGCTGACAAAACACTGATGTACGGTGAGGGAAGGCAGGGTCACATGGCTGTGGGGATCAAACCTGTGACCCTCCAGTTACAGGACAGTCTCTCTAACCAGCGGACCAAACTGCTGCCAGGCTTCACTGCTGAGCTGTTGTTCACTTCTGCTCATCCATCATTCAGTCTGTCATTAAGATTCTTCAATATCATGTTTTGTATCAGCCTTAACGAGCTCTGACTCCTAATGAGCTCTGGACCTTAACGAGCTCTGGACCTTAACGAGACAGCACCTTTGTTGCTGACTGGTTGTTGAATGCTTGTTTTTTTCGCTTGCATTTTACAGCTCTTTAACTTTGTTAATAAAATATATTATTGTCACTAAGAGTAATACAATGAAAGAAAAAGAATTTGATGAAAATGATGAAAAGGCCTTTTTGTACATATAGGTCTTGAGAAGTAATGAACGACAGAAGTAAAGGACAATGCACTTGAGTTTCTAACATAGTTCTTCATCTTCTCTTTCTTCTTCTTCTTCTTCTTCTTCTTCTTCTTCTTCTCCTCCTGTGTTGCAGGAAGTCTTTAAGAGCCACGACTCAGACGGCTCTGGGACGATGAGCAGCCATGAGCTGCGAGGAGCGCTGGCTGAAGCCGGTAAAGACTGCTGAGTTTACAGAACAAGCTGTTACTGAGACAGGATGAAGCTTCAGCTCAGAAAACATCAAACCATGCTGATATTTCCCATGAGCCACCACTGACCTGCTGTTGTTTTCTACTAATTTTGAATTCTTATCTTCACTACTTTGGAGAAAACTGTCAGTCAGAACACATGGCATTAGAAACTGTTGTATAGAAAGCTATCAAACCCCCAGAGCAGGTCCTTGAGGGGGTTCAAGGGGTTCTTGAAGGGGGTTCCAGGTGTCCACAAGGTGTTCCAGAGGTCCTTCAGGGGGTTCCAAAGGGTCCTTGACAGGGGTTCCAGGGGTCCTTCAGGAGGATCCAGGTGTCTACTAGGGGGTTCCAGGGGTCCTTGACAGAGTTCTTGGGGTCCATAAGGGGGTTCCAAGGTACTTTAAGGGGTTCCAGGGGTCCTTGAGGGGATTTAAGGAGTCCTTGGGCTTTGAGGGTGTTCCAGTGGTACTTGACGGGGTGGGACTAGGTGTCCACAAGGGGTTCCAGGGGTCTTTGAGGGGTTCCAGGATGCTTGGAGGGGTTCCAGAATGTTCTTCACTGGGTGTACAGGGACTTGAGGTTGTACACATAATCCCAGGACAGAACTCCATCCAGATGTTATGCCACATTCCTGTCCTGACGTGGAACTCCCTCTGTGCTGCAGGGTTCCAGGTGAACAGCGATGTGATCCAGGAAGTCGTGACTTGTTACGCCGACGCTCACTACGCCATCGACTTTGACTGTTTCGTCGGCTGCCTGATCCGCCTGGAGCTGCTGTTCAGTGAGTCACACACTGACTGTTCACACTGTTCACACTGTTCACTCTGTTCACACTGTTCACTCTGTTCACACTGTTCAGACTGTTCAGACTGTTCACTCTGTTCACACTGTTCAGACTGTTCACTCTGTTCACACTGTTCAGACTGTTCAGACTGTTCAGACTGTTCAGACTGTTCACTCTGTTCACACTGTTCACACTGTTCACTCTGTTCACACTGTTCAGACTGTTCAGACTGTTCACTCTGTTCACACTGTTCAGACTGTTCACTCTGTTCACTCTGTTCACACTGTTCAGACTGTTCAGACTGTTCACTCTGTTCACACTGTTCACTCTGTTCACTCTGTTCAGACTGTTCACTCTGTTCACACTGTTCACTCTGTTCACTCTGTTCAGACTGTTCAGACTGTTCACTCTGTTCACACTGTTCACACCGTTCACTCCGTTCAGACTGTTCACACTGTTCACACCGTTTACTCTGTTCAGACCGTTCACACTGTTCACACCGTTCACTCTGTTCACTCTGTTCAGACTGTTCACACTGTTCACTCTGTTCAGACCGTTCACACTGTTCACACTGGTCACTCTGTTCAGACTGTTCACACCGTTCACTCTTTTCAGACCGTTCACTCTGTTCACACTGTTCACACTGTTCACACTGTTCACTCTTTTCAGACCGTTCACTCTGTTCACACCGTTCACACTGTTCACACCGTTCACACTGTTCACTCTGTTCAGACTGTTCACACTGTTCAGACTGTTCACACTGTTCACACTGTTCAGACTGTTCACACTGTTCACTCTGTTCAGACTGTTCACTCTGTTCAGACTGTTCACACTGTTCAGACTGTTCACTCTGTTCACACTGTTCACTCTGTTCACTCTGTTCAGACTGTTCACTCTGTTCAGACTGTTCACACTGTTCAGACTGTTCACTCTGTTCACACTGTTCACTCTGTTCACTCTGTTCAGTCTGTTCACACTGTTCACTCTGTTCAGACTGTTTTCACCTCAGCCGCCTGGAAAGATCAAAACACACAAACTCAAGTTAAAGAAAGATACAAAACAAAATATTAACATCATTAAAGGAGAGACAAATATCTCACAGCTTTTCTTATTGATCTTATTGAGTAGAAAATAGTTAAGAATCGTATTTTTACATTCTTCAATATGTGCTGTAAAATATATATATACAGTAAATATATATACTAAAGGAAATCAAAAACATTTTCCACAGCAGGATGAGGTCATTACAGACAGAATGAATCAGCTTATTTCTCAACATGGAAACAAACTACACAGAAAAATAAATGCAGCATTCAAACCTGCAGTAAAGTTCATACAGTAAAGCATGTTAGCTAGAGAGCGCCATCTGGAGGACAGCTGCCGCCACAGCACCTCCACTGACTCTGTGTGTGTGTGTGTGTGTGTGTGTGTGTGTGTGTGTGTGTGTGTGTGTGTGTGTGTGTGTGTGTACTGTATTTCTGACCCTTTATACATCTGGAAAACTTTATTTCAAAACATTCTGACGAGTTTCAGAAGAGGGAGAGGGAGAATCAGTCTCACCAAACACAACACTGGACTTGTTTCAGGGTTTTATTCTTTTCAATAAAGTTTTTTTTTTCCTCCACAGAAATGTTCAGAACTCTGGACAAGAAGAACCGAGGGAAGATTGAACTGGACGTACAGCAGGTAAAACTACAGTCCTACACTGTACTGGTTCTATCATGGCACAGTACCAGTACTACAGAATAGTACTACAGTACTATACTGGCTCAGTAGCTTTATAACTGGACAGACTGCAGTATATCTGAACTGACTGAACTGCATGGAAACACTCGATTAGCATTAAACCTCCACTGCTTTGATTTATTTTTACATTTTTGCAGCTGTAATTCATATATTTTGTTATATCTTTTCATGTTATATTACATTATATTATGTTATGTTTTATGTTATGTTGTTGTATTATACTGTTGTTACATCATGTTTTATATGTTATGTTGTTTTATATATACCATTTAATATAGATAGATAGATAGATAGATAGATTTATATACTGTATACTGTATATATATAATTTAAATAGTTTTATTTTGGTCACACTTTACAATAAGGGTCACTAAGTTAAGGGTTAGTTAATGCTTAATTAACAGTTAACTAATATGTAATTTACTAATGGTGTTCATGTTAACTAAGGTATTAATTTATACATTATTTAATAGTTTATAAATATGACTATTAAATAATGTATAAATTAATACCTTAGTTAACATGCACACCATTAGTAAATGATTACCAGACACATTAGTTAACTGTTAATTAACTTAGTGAGCCTTATTGTAAAGTGTTTCCCTTATTTCTCTTATTTCTCTCATCTGTCACCTCTCATGTAATCTGTGTTGTTATTTACCTCTGAGCTGATGCAGGATGTTTTGTTGTCGTTCATCAGTAACTCTTCTTCTTCTTCTTCTTCTTCTTCTTCTTCTTCTTCTTCTTCTTCTTCTTCTTCTTCTTCTTCTTCTTCTTCTTCTCCTCCTCCTCCTCCTCCTCCTCTCAGTGGCTCTGCCTGGCCATCAACTGATCTGCCTGCAGTCTGGCAGCAGCTGGATCTTCATCACTGATGATGTGAAAAGAATCAGCTTCACTCTGTACTGATATTAATTTAACAGCCTTCATGTCTGTGTTGTTTGATGGTAGAAAGTGTAACACTGATGTGAAACTTCATGATGAATAATAAAACATTCAGTCTGACATCATGTGAGATGGATGAGGATTAGAGATGATGCTGAACCAAATCATTTACCCTGTCAGTCACTTCAACACTGAACAAAACACCCAGACTGTAGAAATACTGTTACTGTGATATTTCTTTAGGATTCCCACTAGCTGATGCAGGACAGCATGTGTGTGGGATCCACTCAAAACATAAAAGCAGGACAACAGATAAGACACTAACAGACAAAACAACCAAATGATATAAAAATCAGAAAAGTTTAACTAACAATAGTCTTTCTCACAAACATATTACTATACATATTCTTCTTCATATACACTTATATTTATATATTCATATGCACTAAATTCATAAGCACTGAATATACATACAAAGTGAAATCTTACAACATATTTATATACATTGATATTCCTATCCAAATAAAAAAAAAAAGTACAAAATGTGGTTACAGGCGTAGGGCTGTTAGGTGTTGCTTCACTTGTTTTTTAAAGTGAGTTCTATGCCACCATGGCTCCATACAGTACTGTGTGCTGCTTTGATTGTGTTCTAGATTTAGGAACTGTGGAGACCTCTGGTGGCACGTCAGGTGGGGTCGGTCTGTATGTTGGAGCTGAATGTGAGTTGACTATACAAACAATTAGGAATTTTCAATACATTAATGTTTCTAACAAAAACAAGGAGTTTTACTGCAGTAGAAGTCAAGGTTCTGGTGTAAAAATCTCCTTCAGTAAAGTACAAAGTGTTTGATTTAAAATGTCCTCAGAGTAAAAGTTCCTGAGTTCCTCCTTAGAACAGAGAACATTGTCAGCTGTGATCTTTTCCATGTGATTCTAAAAGGAGAGAGGACAGAGTTCACACTAGATTCTTTTCACTGGAAACATTAGAAACGAGAAAATAAAGTGCAGAAACAAAGTAAAGTCAGACTCCTCTTCTCACTGTGAATGGATCCACAGTCAGTTTACGTTGATCCAGTTTCTGATGGAGAGACACACAATCTGTTCTGTGATGGATGGATTTAAAATGGACTGAAGGGAAAGAAATACTCCAAAAAGTACAAGTACACAGAAAGCTGCTCAGTCACAGTAACAGGAGTGAAAGAGTTCCTCCACCTCTGCTGCCAAGAGAAAAACTCTCAAGCGTTCGTCTGTTTTCAACAAACTGCAGGTTTGTTTTTCTGCAGAACTCCTCACAGCAGCCTGTTCAGGCCGTTCATACAGGAAACACCTCAGCCAATCAACACACAGAGCTCCAGCTGCAGGACTGCTCAACCTCCAATCAGAATGTCAGGATGAATATAAGAGCCACAGGTGGAGGGGGGTGGGAGAGAGAGAGAGAGAGAGAGAGAGAGAGAGAGAGAGAGAGAGACAGAGAGAGAGAGAGAGAGAGAGAGAGAGAGACAGAGAGAGAGAGAGAGAGAGAGAGAGAGACAGAGGTGAATAAGAGAGACGTAAAGAAAGGAGAGAGGGGTGTGTTCAGAAAAAGGAGAGGGAGGGAGAGAGAGAGAGAGACAGAGAGACAGAGAGAGAGAGAGAGAGAGAGGTGAATAAGAGACATAAAGAAAGGAGAGGGGTGTGTTCAGAAAAAGGAGAGGGAGGGAGAGAGAGAGGTGGAGAGAGTGACGCAAGGAAAGAGGAGACAGACAAACAGAAGGTGTGTGTGTATGTGTGTGTGTGTGTGTGTGTGTGTGTGTGTGTGTGTGTGTGTGTGTGTGTGTGTGTGGCAGAGAGTTTGGTTTCCAACAGAAACACACCCTTCCTCTCAGCGGCTGCGTCAAGCTGCCGCCAACAAGAGCAGAAGTAAAGAGATGTTGCCTTCAAAATAAAAGCATAAAATTCATTCTCTGGGGCCAAAACATAATAATCCAGTGCTGATTATTTGCTGATTCTGCCTCCTGGACAGGTTTCAGGCTGAAGATATATTTCATGACTTCAACACAGAAAACAGTAGAAACCTTCATAGGAGAAAAAGTTTTGAGTGTTCAGAACAAAAATCAGACAAAATATTCAATGGAATCATTACAATAAAAATGAGTGAAGCTGCTGTTTGATACTAAAAGGATTCTGTTTGATCCTGATGGAAGAGAGTCTTCAGGTTCAGATATAAACCAAAACACAACCTGCATCAGCTGATCTCAGGTCAGCCTGAAGCTCTGAACCTCTGAACTCTGCAGGCTGTAAACGTTCAGCAGGAAGTTCCTACATTCTCACACCAGAGTCCAGACTCCAGACTCCAGACCAGGTCCAGTTCAGTCCAAACGTCTGAAGACAGAACCAGTCCAGAGCAGACGAGACCAGATCAACGCCACAACTGAACACTGTGCAGCCCGCCTCGCTGATCTGGACACCGACCAAACATCAACAAAATGACCCAGTTTATATTTTTAGATTGGAAGGAAAAACGTTTTTGTATGAAATCTGCTACAAATAAAGTTTGACTTCAGGTTGAATCTTTTGTTTGTCCAATAAAACTGATTCTGGTCCTGGTCTCTGTCCCACGGCTGCTTGCTGTAGAAAGGACATTTTGCAAAACCAGCAATTACATTTTCATTTTCTACAGATTTCTCCTTAAATGCATTATCTGTTCTCATTTACACTGAACAAAAATATAAATGCAGCATTATCAAGATTTTACAGTTCAGAGGAGATGCTCCGTAACAGGGACGTAAACAAAGTTGTGCAAACGTGGAAAATTAATTGGATATTTTAACTCATGAAACATGGAACCAAAACTTTACATGTTGCATTCATATTTTCGTTCAGTATAGCCTACTTCATTTTTTATTACTCAAAATGCGTTGAAACTAGGGTTGTGCAAAAAAATCAAAACAGCTGAGTATTGCAATATTTTTTTCCATGATACTGTATCGATTTTCCAGCCCCTCGTTTTGATACATTAAAAAAAAATTATTAATGTTTTAAACAGATTTAAAATGTCCTTAAATTTCCCTCAAATCCCTTTGAATTAAATAGTTTTGACTCAATTTGTCTGCTGAGTTATCAATATAATGTGATTTACATATTAGACTACCAGGTGGTACACAGCAAGTTGTACTTCAGCTCTATTTTTAAATTTTCAGTAAATTATGTAGAGTATTGAAATGTATCACAATATGTATCGTATCGCAATGTATCGTGATACGTATCGTATCGTGAGCTCCTTGCCAATACCCAGCCTTAGTTGAAAGACAGCTGGATATTAGGGCTTTTATTGTGAAGGTTGTGACCGGAAGTCATCGCTGTTACTGTGTCTAGCTTAACTCTCTGGTCCCGTGAGCCAAGAGGGAACACACCTCTGCCTCCAACACACACCTCTGCCATCCTCTGCCACATCAGACCAGACCAGGTTCCAGACTCCGGACTCCAGGTTCCAGGTTCCAGGTTCTAGTTTCTAGTCTCCGGGTTCCAGAGCAGCAGCAGCAGCAGCATGTCGGGCATCGCCGCCACCCTGCAGCACCTCCGGGAGAAGGGTCAGGGCGTCGGGACCAACAGCCACGCGGTGAAGTACCTGAACCAGGACTACGAGACCCTGCGGAGGAACTGCTTCGAGTGCGGCCGGCTGTTCCAGGACGAGACCTTCCCCCCGCTGCCGGCCTCTCTGGGCTTCAAGGAGCTGGGAGCAAACTCCTACAAGACCCGGGGGGTGTCCTGGAAGAGACCCACGGTGAGACACACACACACACACACACACACACACACACACACACACACACACACGCAGGTTCATCATGATGACAACACTTCATGATAATTCATAGTATTTCTTACTCCTTAACTTTATCCCTGAAATCTCCTTAATTTCTCATCACATAAACATTAATTATCCAATAAAATAACAGCTTTAATAAAGTAAGGTTAGTATCATGGGTCTTTAAGGGATTTATTCATGGGTTGGTTCACAGAGACTCTAGAAATTAGGGATTTTTCATGTCTTTTGTGCAGCTTTACAGGTTATTAATGAGTTATTAATGGAAAGTTCCTGTCTGCCTGAATTTTACATTAAATTAGAAAGTAAGCAGACAAACATTAAGGAGTGTTTAAGAAGGTTTTGATGGAGTCTCATTAATAACCCCCTTCATTAATTTTAAGGAGATTTTGCTTGAATTATGGGGTGACTTCATGTAAATTAATGACAATGTAAAGTTATTTTAAGGGATTACTGGTTCGTGTTCTGTTCCAGCAGCGCACAGCTATATCTCGGTAGGAAAATCACAGATTGTAATCAATTAACAGGTGATTCTAATCAGATGACAGCCACAGCCAATCAGCTGTGTGTGTGGTGAAGCAGCGTATTGGTAGGAATAGAGACTGTAAAGAAAAGAGAGACAACTATTAGAAATATAAAAAACTGGGAATTTTTAGCAGGCGACTTGGTTAGTGACCGTGATACCAGACTGCATTAATAAAAACTGGACATGTAATGCTCCATTACTTATCGGCAAAAGCCCATACATCGCGCAACACGACTAAAGATATTTTGTAAATCGATATTATCTTCTAGTAAATTCGGCATGATGTGATCCACCCAGCAGGGCTTAATGTCGATAAAATGTCACCTTTATAAAAAGCGGCTTGATGAGCTGGATGCAGCCGCACTGAAGAGTTGCGCATAATGTTTTGAAAAATGTCGAAGTTATGTTTTTCCTGTCATGTATTTTTGCCGATAAGCGAGGAAGCTTTAAACTGCGTTATTTTTAAATGGAGTTCGGTGCGCGCTGGATTCGGAAACACATTCCACCTGCTCAGCCTGTGCACCGATGTGTGAAACTGTAACTGTAAATATAAACATATCACCAAAAGCATAACAATCAGAAGCATCAATCAGCAGAACAATCTGCATCAGAAGAAAACTTGATTCCAGATCAGACTTCAGCTGGTTTCAAGTTTGAAGAGTTTGGGTTTTAGTCTTGATCTCCTCCGGCCTGGAACAAACTCCCAGAACATCTGAAGTCTTCCTCCACTCTACAGTCTTTTAAATCAGTTTAAAACGTTTCTGTTCACCAGGACGTTTTAAGAAATCTAGGGCAACACTCATCTGCACTGTAGTATTTATTTATATCTTTTGTTATTTTCTTTTAAATGTGATTTTAATGCACTTTTCACTTTTCTAATCCTCTTGCACTGTCTTTATTTCTTGTGTTTTATCTATTTCACTTGATTTGAACTGCACTAGTTTACTTTTTAAGTCTTTTATCTTATGGATCTCTTGTCTGTCCTTTTGCACTTTTTAAATTGTAATTTTTTTTTACCTTTACTGTATTTGTATCACTCTGTAAAGCACTTTGAATTGCCTCAGTGTGTGAAATGTGCTATACAAATAAATCTGCCTTGCCTTGATAATTCCTGTCAGATGTGGAAAACCACTCCCAGGTTCCAGGAAATAACTCGGCATCACTTTTGTCTTTTGAAGCTTCTGCAGTTCTGTTCAGTTCTGCCTGATGGAATCTGATCAGGTGTGAAGCTTCTTCACAAAGTTACATGATCATGATTAGTTTCATTTTTAATCTTTATTTTTAATCAGGTAAAGTTTGCACCCAGCCCCACCCTGCTGCACCTGTTCACATTCACACTGGGAGCTGTGGGTGTACTGGTCAGCTGCCAGTAGAAACCAGTAGAGACTGTGTTGTACTGTCAGCTTCCAGTAGAAACCAGTAGAGACTGTGTTGTACTGTTCAGCTCCCAGTAGAAACCAGTAGAGACTGTGTTGTACTGTTCAGCTCCCAGTAGAAACCAGTAGAGACTGTGTTGTACTGTCAGCTTCCAGTAGAAACCAGTAGAGACTGTGTTGTACTGTCAGCTCCAGTAGAAACCAGTAGAGACTGTGTTGTATTGTTCAGCTCCCAGTAGAAACCAGTAGAGACTGTGTTGTACTGTCAGCTCCAGTAGAAACCAGTAGAGACTGTGTTGTATTGTTCAGCTCCCAGTAGAAACCAGTAGAGACTGTGTTGTACTGTCAGCTCCAGTAGAAACCAGTAGAGACTGTGTTGTACTGTTCAGCTCCCAGTAGAAACCAGTAGAGACTGTGTTGTACTGTTCAGCTTCCAGTAGAAACCAGTAGAGACTGTTTGTACTATCAGCTCCCAGTAGAAACCAGTAGAGAGTCTTGCAGCAGGCGGAGCAGGAAAACAGACTACAGTAAATCGACCTGGAGAGAAAAAGATAAAACAAAATGCAAATGTCTTGATTTAGATAAGCAGCAGAGGCTTTAATCCACCAACCACCTTCTAAATAATGAGAGCAATAAAGTTTACAGGGCTGTAAATGACGCTGTTGTTCTTCCTGTGTTGGTGATGTAGGAGCTGACCTCTAACCCCGAGTTCATCATCGCTGAGGCCACCAGGACCGACATCTGCCAGGGGGCGCTGGGTAAGGAGGTACGGGGGGTCGACCCTGCCAGGGGGCGCTGGGTAAGGATGTACGGGGGGTCGACCCTGCCAGGGGGCGCTGGGTAAGGATGTACGGGGGGTCGACCCTGCCAGGGGGCGCTGGGTAAGGATGTACGGGGGGTCGACCCTGCCAGGGGGCGCTGGGTAAGGAGGTACGGGGGGTCGACCCTGCCAGCCGCACACTTTAAAGCGGCACTAGACAAGATCTTTATCTCAAAATCCAGACGTCTGATCAACCTAAACCTCAAAGTGCAGCAGCAGAGCGTCTCGTCTCGCATCAGATGCATCATCAGTCATCATCTTTTCAATGAAGTTGGGGCATTGTGGGCATGTGGGCGTGTCTTGTGGGCGGGGCCAGCGGTCAGGTGAGGCTGGCGGCCGCAGAGCAGGACGTCACAAAACCAGTCAGTGATCCAGATGACCGGTCTCACCCGGCTGGTTATCACCTGGCTCCGTCAACCAGCATTTACCTATCAGCTTTGAAAGAGGCGGGGCTTGTAACAAACGGCCAATCACATGCGACATGGCCAGATCCACAGCAGCTTTTTAACATGAGATAAGATGAAACCGTTGATCCCTGCAGGGAAATTTGGTCGCTGAAGCGGCAAAAGTGATAAGATTCAACGAGGAAAAGGAAGTATCATATAAACACACAACTAGAATACAAGAAGACGCAATAAAAATGGTAGAAAATCATAAAATATTCAAACAATAAAAATAATTCACTATAAATATTTGTGGGATTATGTAAACATGCTGCTGACAATTTCAACACAATACGTAGAAAATTAGTAGTAAAAGTGTGGAAAAGAAATGGAGAATCTTTGTGTTCTTCTCTCAAGAACAAACTGTTCTAATGAATAAATATGAGCAAAACAAAAACATTAGAACAGTGAAAAGTGAGAGGCTGACTGCAGGAAAATGTATTGAAAATGTGTAAATTCTTCCCACTGCCTGCCATTAAGACTCAGTGTTGGTTCTCATTGACCCAGCATGAGTCACATGGAGGCTGTGAAGAGACTTTATTGCATTAATCACTGAGGGAATCCTATGAAACAGTTTCAGCTGTTAATATGCAACAGGTCTAAATTTCATTCACTGTTGAAGCCTCTGGTCTAATGTGAGCGACCTGCTGCCTCTTCCAGAGTGAGCCGACAGCCTGGAAACACCATAAACTTTTATATGTGATGTGTAGTGATGACATCATCATGTACCAGGATGCGTAAATAAAAATCCAAACGATACAAGATCACAGATTTTTGCCCCTCTCATCAAATTAAACTGCCTTTCTCTCCCTGACTGATCTCCCATTGGTTTACACTTTTGAATGATCTCTCCCTGCGTTAAGCCCCGCCCCAACTTCCTGTTTCAACAGGAAATAAGGAGTCGAAGTTGACGTAATTTCCTTCAACCCTCTGGTCCCTCTGTCAGCGTGTGGAGGTTCCTTCATACCAGCAAAATTAAAAGGAAGCACCAACACATCTCACATGGCTTCATTTCACAAAAATCCATTCAATATTATTTACATGAACAACAAAATGAGTTACTGAACTACATTACCCAGCATGCCTTTAGCTAGCTGAAATGTTCCATCTCCTGCAAAGGGAACAAGCTGTGGTAGCTAGCTAGCTGCAGCTTCACAGCTCCAGAGACTAAATGTGTTCAGATCCTCATGAGGCTGAACTCAGACTTTAGTGAATCCAGACTGACTCTGAACAGGTGAAAACCTGCTGAGTCAGTCTGCTGCTGCTGGAGGATCAGCTGCTTCATGTTGGAGTTCTGCATGGAGACAAAGTCTGTTCTGGAAGTTTCTACAACTAAAATAACAGAAATGTTATTATATTATGCTGCGTAGAGAGAGAGGAGAATCTCAACTCCATTCGTTGCTTTGTTTAGCTGCAGGAGACAGACTACAGTCAATGGAAATTAGCGTTAGCCACTTAGCTGCTAGTCAGCCACAGGAAGGCTTCGGCCTGCAGCTCCACTTCAGCTCCCTGTACATCACATTAAGGAAGGAAGAAGCTCTCTAAATGTGACTGAGGTCACATGACGTTGTCCCTGCAGCTCGTCAGCTCACCTGTGTCAGGAACAGGTTTGTCTCAGGAACCGCCCGGTCAGACCGGGGGAACCGGTTTCATTGCTGTCATCGCTCCCTGAAACACAACGACAAAACACACAGCTGACAACCTAGACAGAGAGTCTGGAAACAGACCAGAGGAAGGTACACACACCCAAAACTCATCTGTTTTCTTAGGAAGACAAAAAATAAAGAGAGGAAGTGTGTCCGGAGTGGCTGCATCTACTTCCTGTTGTTCCATATAGTCTTAATATAAAATAATGTAGTCCTTATAAGTCCATTTGATATGGTATGAAGCAGAAATCACCAGAAGTTTATTTGGAAGCCAAATCTAAAAAAAAATCCCATCATGCAGCATCAGGACCAAAGTTCCTTCTGACTGTTATTTTGATGACTAATAATTAATCACACTGACCAGATAATATTATCTGTCAGTCATCAGTCAGCAGGTTTGGAAGAGTCGAGGACTGGTAAACCCAACTAAACTCACTTTACCCCTTGACTTATTTATTTGTCGAATAGAGTTTACCAATTTTTTAGGCTGACCCAATTTTTATATGGTATAAATCTACAGTATACAGAATAATAAGTCAAACTGATGTAAGTTATATGAGGATGGGGTCTAAAGTAATGCTTCTCTGAAAATATAATTGACTCATGTTCATATTGGAGGCTGTTTGCCTCATGATGATGAGTTCACCCTTCTTTATTTCCCACATCACTGATGAGGACTCTTGCTGTAGCTCAGTCTGACCGGCTGTGTGTTGGACAGCAGCATGCACAGTATTTTACACAAAGACACCTGAGAATGGAAAATTCCATTGTGGTAAATGGGTGTGTATGGCAGGGCAGGGGAGACACTCAGTGGGTGTGTGGGAGTAAGCAGACTGTAGAGTGTCAACTCTTGCAGCTCAACTTGTCAACTAAAACACATTGTTGGATGCAGTAAACAAACCAACAGCCAGAGAGAAGACAGATGGGTGGATCCTACAGAGGCTTTACAGCTGAGTCACCAACCTGCTGCAGCAGCCTGTCTCCATGATGGAGGAACATGTAGAACTGTGTGTTAGTGAATAAAGTGTAAATGTGTATGAAGCAGCTGTCAGCAGAGAGCAGCTGAGTCAGCTTGTTGTGGTGTGGCTGTAGATCCATTCAGTAACGTTCTCAGTAAAAGTGAATAGTGTGATAAGGTGGATTTGTTTCCAAATGTAGGTTACTGTGACACAGTAAACTGTCTTGTCTTTAGCCCTAGTCTCTACTCCAAAACATAAAGAGTTGTAGCTTGAGATCTTCAGTTTGGATCGTCTCTTCCTACAGCAGAATTTAATTTGGACAAACAGGGAGAATCTGCAGCGGCTCGGTTAGTGGAGATGAGGCGCTCTGCTCTGCTGCCGCATCACTTCCTGTTTACACTGAAATGCAAATCACTTGGTAGACGAGGCAGGTTGAGGGAAAGTGGGTTCACCAAAAAAGTAAATGACAACATTTCATCACTAAATAACTTCTGGAATGAACTGAACATCACAGACTGATGAGATCTGACAGTGAAGATGATCTGAGGAGTTTTCCTTTGAGCTAGACTAAACTGCTCTCCACATGAAGCCGAAGCTCCTGAAGCTGACTGGCAGCAGTTCAGTGGACAGTGAAGCTCCTTGCTGTGTGCAGGTGACTGCTGGCTGCTGGCTGCCATCGCCTCTCTGACCCTGAACAAGGAGGTTCTGGCCCGGGTCGTTCCTCACGGACAGAGCTTCAAGGACGGAGAGTACGCCGGCATCTTCCACTTCCAGGTACAAATACTGCAGACAGAACTGCTCACCCAGAGGTCTGCAGTACACTAAGGGGTCTAACATACTCTGCGTAAGCAATGCATGCAACAACGCAGCGGGCAACGCAGCTTCATAGGTGGAGTATTCAGGTTAGCGTATGCGTCCCTTGTGTGGAGTGTGTACTTAGCCTAATACTACAGACAGTACTAACCAGAGGTCTACAAATATGACAGACAGTACTAACTACTCTAGAGCGGTGATTCTCAACCTTTTTCATATCAAGGACCCCTAATGTAGTCCACATTAGAGCCACGGACCCCCATTTGATGAGATTTTGCCTCTCAGCCCCAAATCTGAGAATATTTGTATTGTCAGATATGATTTTATCCAGAATTCCATGTCTATCTGTATTGTAGGTAGAGAGATAACAGTGAAACTATGATCAAAACAGTCTTTCTTCTACATTCTCTAATTGTGTTAACTTCTTGTAAATTAAATAATGCTGAAGTTTAACAATTCATCGATTTTCTGGGGACCCCCTGGAACCCCCTCGAGGACCCCTGGTGGTCCCCGGACCCCACGTTGAGAACCACTGATCTAGAGGTCTGCAGAACTATTACTACTGCTACTAGTACTACTGTTACTACTACTATTACTACTGCAGCTACTACTACTACTGGGTCTAAAGCCCGTTACAGATGTTGTTTAAATTGCTACCATACAGGAATGTGTACTTTTATACATTCTCCATTGCCGGCAGAAGAAAAAGATGAAAAGAAGATGGTACTGCCAGATCAGCCATTTTCATTTGTTTACACAGGCAATGACTTCTTCATTGGTAGTTGTTCATTTAACAGTAATTTTCATTCAGCTTCCCTACCTGAAATGTGTGACATTGCAGCAGATGTTAGCATCGTGTTAAACATTTTGGAAGACACATTTTGCTATGCAAGAAAGCAAGAAATGGCCTTTGCGTTGCCCTTTGCGTTGTTGCATGTGTTGTAACGAGTCTGTAACGGGCCTAAATGCAATTATGAAGGCATTCTGAGTTCTGTTATTTATGACTGTTATTAGTGCTGTTTCACATCCAATCAGATCACTTTGCAGTCAAGGAGTTTGCTCCATTTTGTTGATTTCTAATCGGATTAAGTGGCACCACCTTGTGGCATTACTCGGTTACTGCAGACCGTCCTGCTTGAAGCTGTAAATTACTTTAGCTTCGTGTGAAATGATGAACATTTTTGGTAATAAGCAGGATAACGTTGGGTCTAGATTGTCTAACGTTGGGTCTAGATCATCTAACGTTGGGTCTAGATGGGTCTCGCTGTACTTTACTCCTTACTAACCCAGTCAGCTGCTGTCACTCCTGCTGACGTCGACTCTTCCATCTCCTCTGTCTCTTCCAGTTCTGGCAGTTCGGGGAGTGGGTGGACGTCGTCATCGACGACCGGCTGCCGGTCAAAGATGGAGAGCTGCTGTTCGTCCACTCAGCGGAGGGCAGGGAGTTCTGGAGCGCTCTGCTGGAGAAGGCCTACGCCAAGTAAGACCGCCTCCGCCATCTTGATTTGAACTGTTCACAGAGTGAGTGCAGTCATCTGGGGGAGGGATGGATGGATATATTTTTAACCTTTATTCATTCAGGGAAGGTTTCCTGAGCTGCACTCTGCTTCACATTCATACAGTTCAACACATTGGATTTAAACACAAGCAGTCTCATAACAGCTGTAACCTCTTATGTCCTAATTTCATAGATAGATAGATTTTACATTTTAGGCATTTAGCTGATGCTGTTATCCACAGACGTGTCAAAGTTTAATTGAAATTTTTGGCTGCAACTAGCCACAGACAGATCGGCCTAAAGCTTGTGGTGGCATCTGATCCCAGACAAGCCTGTGGTTTCAGAAACACAAGTCATATCCGTTCACTAAGCGCTCCTCCTTCTTATTCTTCAGCACAATGCTAGATCAAATATTTGAGCTGCCTTGCTGTCAGTGAAACCAGATCAGTCTTTATTCTCCCTGTATTCAGCCCAGCAGGCTGACAAAACCGCTTTTAGATCACATCATTATATGATTGGGGTATAATTATTACAAATTAATCTGAATCATGCTATCAATCTGCTGATTGTTTATAAGCCACCTCTCTCATGCTTCCTAGTTGTCGTCACATTCAGGTTTTGTCCCAACACGCCACATAGCTGCTCTCTGCATTCTTAACATTTATTTATACAAGGAAGGCTGGAGGAGCTCCACCCTCCTTCACAGTCATACACTTCAATACATTCATACACCGGTCTTCTGCTGGTGGAGACAGCAGCTGTTACAGTTCAGTGCCTTGCTCAAGGGCTCCTCCTGAGCTGATTTCAGCTGGTCTGGCTGTTTGGACCAGCAACCTTCTTTCTCCTTTCTTTCCCTCACCCACTACTGTAACCATTAGGTAATCTTTAATTACTAATGAGTCTAGTTATTCATAGTATTCCCATGATGTCACATTTCCTACCAATATGGTGCTTTACCATATTCACAGCTCATTGGCTGTGTTTGTCATTTGATTATAATCAACTGTTAATTTATTACTATCACCTGTTATTTTCCTACCTACTGCTGCACTTCTTTTAAAATTGATTTTAGGCAGTCTACGTACTCTATTTCTTAACTTTATTTTTATTATTATTCAGTGGGTTTTATTTTCCATCTTATGTTATGCTCATTCTATTTCTATTTTCATGCATGTAATTTCTTTGTTGTAAAGCACTTTGAGCTGCATTTCTTGTATGAAAGGTGCTATACAAATAAAGTTTATTATTATTATTATTATTATTATTACCAAGATGGCTGTGTACTATAGAACAGATTACTATAAATAGATGCATATAAAGCAGGCAAACTAAGCTAGCAGGGTTGACACATGCTCCCATCCAGATTTCCCTCCAGACGACAGATCTTTAGATCATCAGTGAACCAAAACTAAACATCCAGTTATTTCCGTCAGCCTGTCAGTGTCAGTGGTGTTGACTCTGGTATTTGGCCGTCAGAGAGCTGTACTGTTGTTGCCTGCAGGGTGAACGGCTGCTACGAGGCTCTGTCCGGAGGAAGCACCACCGAGGGCTTCGAGGATTTCACCGGAGGGATCGCCGAAGTCCATGAGCTCAGCCGGCCCGGCCCGCACCTCTTCCACATCATCCAGAAGGCCCTGAACCGAGGCTCGCTGATGGGCTGCTCCATCGATGTGAGGCTCACTGGACTTTGGTAGAACATGGGTGGAACATGGGTGGAACATGGGTAATATAAGGGTACAACAGGGTACTATAAGGGTACAACGGGGTACTATAAGGGTACAACGGGGTACTATAAGGGTACAACGGGGTACTATAAGGGTACAACGGGGTACTGTGTAAAGTACTAGTAAAGTAGAGGAGCAGAGAAGTAAATCAAAAACTTCTGAATCTCTTTAGATCACAAGCTCGTCCGACTCGGAGGCCGTCACTCGTCAGAAGCTGGTGAAAGGCCACGCCTACTCTGTGACAGGTGCAGCGCAGGTGAGAATACCAGCTTCCTATTGGTGCGTTTGAAGGGATGCTCGTCATCCAATCAGAGGGAAGCGATTATACTGTACGTCTGTCTCTGATTGGCTGCAGGTGGAGTACCGCGGCGGCATGGAGAAGCTGATCAGGATCAGAAACCCCTGGGGTCAGGTGGAGTGGACCGGCCCCTGGAGTGACGGGTAGGGAACCCCGACAGCACATCACACTCAGCTGCTGACAGGAGAAAAGTTTCTTTCTCTGGTGGAAGTTTTCCCTCTACTTTGATTTCCTCCAGTAAAAGGACGACAGGAACATCGGACATCAACGCTGTTTAGTGTTTGGTCGTTCTCAGGAGAGGAAACTGACTGATCTGATTTTAGAATAATAAGTAAATTTGTAGAATTACTTTTGAAATGAGAAGTCAGTAGGCCTGATCTTTCTAATTTTTGAGTAATGAGCCCAACAAAGATCACAATGGCCTCCATAGAGGTTACACACAGCAGCAATGGAGGATTTTGACAGGATAAGGATAAAAAAGCACTATGCAACTATTTTAACAAATATACTAGGACTGCTTTTTAAATTGTTTTATGACATTTCCTTGTGACAAAGCCCAAAGTACATGCTGATCAAATATGAAAGATCACATGAATGAATACGCATCAGCATGACACCTGAAACCTTTAGGCCATTTTCTAAAATATATTTCCCACTGTAACACCAAGTCGTCTTTACATCGAGTTTCTGTCACCTTGTTTCGGTGTTCAGCCCCGCCCTGGGAGGCGCCTCAGCAGGGTGGAGCTTTTATGCAATTTTACCGTTAATCTCCAGCCAAACGAGTGATGACAACATGTATGTATAACCAGCTGTCTGCAGCCGCGGCTGAAAAAACCTGCCTGACTGACAGAGAGAATACACTTCTTTAAACTGTTCTTTAAACTTATGGATCTTGCTGAGTTGTGTCCTAATAGGTTCTAACCTCTTTCCCATTCTATTCAAACAGGTATCAAGTCAAACTGTGCTTTAAGAAGCAAATGTTGGCCTTCTAGACGTGTTTGGAGATAAATAACGTTTCCTCTGTCGTTCACAGGTCAAACAAGCTTCTCTCTCTCCATTGTCAGACATGTATCTGACTCTCCAGAGAGACTTAGAATGAGTTCAACAGTAGAATCAGCTTCAATTTCTCACCATTACAAGCAACCAATAGAACACCCTGACAATATATGGGACAAATACTCACTGTCACTACAATGATCATGATGATGGAGAAGTGCTGGGGAAAGGAGCCAGGGAGGTTAAAGTCGAAAGGGGATTTTCGTTGTAAGTAGAGGAGGAAGACAGGGGGAAGGAAGATGGAGACGGACAGAGGATATTTAATTGAATAAAGTGCTGAGGAAAGAAATAAGAGCCAGGGAGAAAGAGTTAGAGCAGGATGTGATCCAGGACCCAGTGAGGTGGAAACACTGATGTGAAGTTAATAAAGTCCAGCATCTACTTTAGGATTTTTCATGGATGTGTGGATGCTGCTTCCCATCTTGATGTCAAAGGCTTATTATCAAAACGCGTTCTTGTGTCCTCCGTGACGCGTTTTACGTAATACCTAACCACTGATGCGTGATTCCAAATCAAAAGAGCGAGCGGACGGAGGACGGATAGAAACCCCGGAAGTTTCCTCGCCAACCTCAAAATATCGAGGAAGCATCGGATGGAGACTTGACCGATGAGAACGAACTGAAAGCCCCAAGATTCATTGCAGCACAGAGCCGGTTAACAGCCGTGTGTCTTCATTAATCATCTAACACACAGTCCATCTGAAACTGTCTGGAAGCTTCTCTGTTCACTTTGATGAGAAGAACGTTCTCCCCAAGACGACCTGGGAAGAACGTTCTCCCCAAGACGACCTGGGAAGAACGTTCTCCCCAAGACGACCTGGGAAGAACGTTCTCCCCAAGACGACCTGGGAAGAACGTTCTCCACAAGAACACAAGTATCGACTTGGCATTCTTGGTTTTGATAATCAGCCAAAGACTCTATGAAACAGCATCTTTACTTCCTTGATATGACGTATTTCCTGTTGAAACATGTGGGGGCGGGGCTTAATGCAGGGAGGGATCATTCAGAAGTGTAAACCAATGGGAGATCAGTCAGGGAGAGAAAGGCAGTTTGACTGTTCAAAAGTCTGTGATGATTTCATTGGTTGGAGTTTTTATTTCCGCCTCCTGGTGCAGTATGATGTCATCATTAAAGATGCTCTGTTTTCCAGGAAGTAAAGGAATGGGAGTTAATCTCATGGAACCTTTAAAGTAACTCGTGTGTTTGCTGCTGTCAGGTCGATGGAGTGGCGTCAGATCAGCGACGACGACCGAGAGCGGCTCAGCCATCGCTCGGAGGACGGAGAGTTCTGGTAAAACACCGCACCCTTTTCCAACCAGCCAATCACGTCGCGGCCGCCGCAGCTCAGGTCGGTAAACCGAACCCCCGGCTTTTTTTCTTGCAGGATGTCTTTCTCCGACTTCCTGCGGCATTACTCCCGGCTGGAGATCTGCAACCTGACGCCCGACGCTCTGACCGACGACTCCTTCAAGAAGTGGGCGCTGTCCAAGTTCGACGGCAGCTGGAGGAGAGGCTCCACCGCCGGGGGCTGCAGGAACTATCCCAGTAAGAGTCCTTCATCACAAACAGCCGCTCCACTTTTCAAACATCTTTAATAATGCACTAGGGAGGGGCGCCCTGGTGGCTCACCGAGTAGGGCGCGTACCATTTGGCTCAGGCCTTCCCGCAGCGACCCGGGTTCGAATCCGACCCGTGGTCCTTTGCTGCATGTCCTCCCCTCACTCTCTCTCCCATACCTTCCTGTCTCTCTCTCAAATAAAGCATAAAATGCCAAAAATAAATCTTTAAAAAAAAAAAAAATAATGCACTAGGGATATTCCTTGCCAGTCACATACTACCCATAATATGAGTAGGGTTGGGTACCGAAGCCCGGTACTAGGGCTGGGCAATATATCAATATTATATCGGTATCGTGATATGAGACTAGATATCGTCTTAGATGTTGGATATGGTGATATGGTGATATGGCATAAGTGTGTTTTCCTGGTTTTAAAGGCTGCATTACAGTAAAGTGATGTCATTTCCTGAACTTACCAGACTGTTCTAGCTGTTCTATTATTTGCCTTTACCCACTTAGTCATTATATCCACATTACTGATGATTATTTATCAAAAATCTCATAGTGTAAATATTTTGTGAAAGCACCAATAGTCATCCCTACAATATTGTCGCAATATCGATATCGAGATATTTGGTCAAAAATATTGTGATATTTGATTTTGTCCATATCGCCCAGCCCTACTTACAACTGAACACTTAGCCACTTCGTAGAAAATACCGAGATATATATCATGTATCGCCATTCAGCCTAAAAATACCGAGATATGATTTTTGGTCCATATCGCCCAGCCCTACCCGGTACCACTATGGCACCGGTTCCTTTACGACCGGTACCTACCGGACTGAACTGCAACGCAGATTCCGGTGCCTCATTTCGGTGCCTGAGCTGCCGATTGAAATATTCGCCCTCCGGTGCTCCAAAACCGCCGCACGCGCCTTCACTGACATTATCGTTTGGAGTCTTCCTCTGTCTGACGCACCGCCGCTCTCCTCTCCCTGAGACTCGCCTTCCAACTTTTGGTCGAGAGCCAAACAGCAGCGGCGCTCATGAATGTCGCATTATGGTCGCTTAGCCAATCAGATAAAAGAAGAGTCGGGTTGTAAAAGTTTTCACTACCGATAACGTCCGGTTCATACAAACTGTCAGTTATTTGTTAACACGTGAAAAGTATATGAAAAGTAATTAAGGACAAATGGGTTTAGTTCATAAAAAAACTTTTAATAACTAGAATGTCACAATAAGTAGCAAATGCTGATCATGTCAGGGAAGCAGACAGGTTATATTTGGACTGTGTAAGTAGAAGAATTTGTAGAAGAGTAGTAGTTCTAGAAATCTATAAGTTTGCACTTGGTATTTCTTTTGCTGTTATTTATTAGTATTGTAACTGTTATTTACTGTTAAATTATTGTAGTTGACTGTAGGTTTTAATTATTGTTTATTTATTAATATATTGTATTATTGTATATTATTATACTTAAATTTTAAAAAGTATCGGTTCAGGCATCATTTAGGCAACAGTACCGTTTTAAAAGTATCGTTTTACCACTGGTATCGGAAAAATACTAAACGATACCCATCCCTACATATGAGAAAATAGAGGCATGAATCTCCCAAAGAAAAACCACAGCACTGTAAAAAGCCGACCAAGAACTGTGTGCTAAACTTTGACTCTGACGAAGACCAGGTCTTGGTCTGAAGTCCTGAAGGCGGCACATATCGCCTTCTTCAGGATAAAATATTGCGTCATTTCAGTGACTTATAATCTACTAAACAGGTTTTCCAAATGTGTCCTAAAGTGTTGGATGTCATTTATTAGGGACATCTGATTAGTAGATTATAAGTGACTGAGATGATGTGATATTTTATCCCGAAGAAGACAATATGTGCCGAAACGTTGATTCATAATATAAAATAAAACTATTGCATCAGAGTGTGCAGCTTCCCCCTTCTTCCAATTTTTAAAGAACTTCAAAGAAATGAACCCAAACTCTGAAACAGATTTCATGTTGTGGACACGAATGAAGTGACGATGATTTTGTTCCTCCACCATGAAAAGGATTGTGTGCCAACAGCAGGAACTGAATCTTTTTGGAGCGTGTTGCCTTGTAACGGGATATTGTTGTGGATATTGTGGGTCTGCTGGTTAACTGGATGTGTGGAACAACCATGGAAGCTCTT
The DNA here is from genome assembly GCF_046629955.1 of Centroberyx affinis. Classification (NCBI taxonomy): domain Eukaryota; kingdom Metazoa; phylum Chordata; class Actinopteri; order Beryciformes; family Berycidae; genus Centroberyx; species Centroberyx affinis. The sequence continues at coordinate 25,301 of NW_027283728.1, forward strand.
ACACCACCTTCAGGGGCCAGTCGCATAAAGATAGACCTAGTCTTAGACTTAAATGTGAACTTAAGTCAAACTTGCTATAGACGTTTATATTTACCCGTTCCTACAACTTCTTGATTGTTGTAGATCTCTAATGTGTTGTTTCTGTCTCTAAAGACTCTCTCTCTTCTTCAGGTCTTTCCAAAAAACTGAGATTTGCCGTCTTTTATGAAACAGCTTCAGTATTTAAACGTCCCGCTCTGACAGTCAGGTCGACTCGTTGCCATAACAACAAAGTTCTTAACTCAAGATTAGCCGGGGGGAAGGTGGCTAACTTTCCTACCTCAAAATAAGTCAGTTGTAATATTTAAGTAACAGTCTTAATTCGCCTAGTCCAACCTGAGAATCTAAGACCAGTCTAAGGCTTAGACTAGTCTTAAACCAGCTTTATGCAACTGGCCCCAGATCTGTCAGTAAGCGGAGAGTCTGACCCGGCTCTGTGTTGCAGACACGTTCTGGACCAATCCTCAGTTTGTGATCAAGCTGGAGGAGGAGGACGACGACCCGGAGGACGGCGAGGCGGGCTGCAGCTTCGTGGTCGGTCTGATCCAGAAGAACCGCAGACGCATGAGGAAGATGGGAGAGGACATGAACACCGTCGGCTTCGCCATCTACGAGGTCAGCAGGTCCATTCGTTTTGCCTTAGTTCTCTGGACGGACAGGAGAACAGCATGTACAGACTGTTGTGCTGTCAGTGTTATCATGATGTTTTTGTTTATACTGAGCAACAAGGTCAGATGGTGCAGCTAGATTGATTGATTGATTGATTGATTGATTGATTGATTGGGTATAAAAAGGTATAAACAGCAGTACAACCCAGAGGAAAACAGTAACTAAACCCCAAAACCAAATCTGTGGTGAAGCCTGACACCTACTGGTGAAAAGTAGGTACTGAACTGGCCATCTGCTATTGGCTGGTCTTTGCACCTGACTTTTCACCATTAGGTGTCGGGTTTCACCACTGATTTGGGTTTGGGGTTCAGTCACTCTTTAAACTCTTGTTTCTAATGTGTTCCTCGATGGTTAACAACATCAGAACTTAAGGACACACAAAAAACCGACAATATAACAGCGAAAAAACAACAGAACTTTGACATTAGAGCAGCAAATTTAATCCATAACCTCTAACGAAGTAAATTCCTAAAACAGTATTTTGCATTTTGTACACAATCCACACTGCAGATAGGAAGTGCCAATAAAAATCTGACAAGACGGTTCACTTTACCCCAAAGAAAACAGCCTGATAGTGAATGAATGGAAAGAAAACACCGAGGTGAACCTGAACCTGAACCTGAACCTGTCTCTTCTCTCCTCCAGGTTCCTGATGAGGTACGATGGCAGACTCCAGTCCACCAGCTAGACCTGCTCACTTCCTGTTCCTGATTTGGGGGGAAAAAGAAAATTAATACCCGATATTTTTACTCAGCATTTCAAAATTACCTTTGATTGTACCAAAAAAAAATATACTAGAGATATGGCGAGGAATATCTCGAGTATATTTTTTAGGTGCAATCAAATGTAATTTTGAAATGCTGAGTCATGTAAGATACATATACATGAGGAAGTAAAGGCATGAATTCCCCCAAAAAGCTAAAAAGCCTTCTTTATAATTGGCTACATAATAAAATCAGCGACCAACGCGTATCGACCAAGAACTGGTCTTTCTTCCTTCCTTCCTTCCTTCCTTCCTTCCTTCCTTCCTTTCTTTATTAGGATCCCCATTAGCACCAGCATAAGCATTGGCTATTCTTCCTGGGATCCACCACACATGCAGTCATACACACTTACAGACAATCTCCCATACAAACAAAACAGCTCATCTCATTGAATTAACAATCAAGTTCATACAGAAGAGAAACAATATTGTCATCATCAAGCCAAACACAAAAATTATAAATCAATCACAATTCCGCGAGAATAATAGCAAACTTGTAAATCCTCGTCTGAATGACCTTCTTAAATTATATAATTATCCATCCTGCGCTTTCACACATGTAATTCCAAGAAAATAGGGGATTAAAATACATTTCTCATTCTCTGCCAAGGGGATTTCTATCACTATTCTGGAATCACTATTCTATTCTATTTTGAGTTTTACTGAATTTGACTAATGCCTGCAGTGTTTTTCAGTAACACTTTACAATAAGGGTCACTAGGTTAAGGGTTAGTTAATGCTTAATTAACAGTTAACTAATGTGTAATTTACTAATGGTGTTCATGTTAACTTTAACTAAGGTATTAATTTATACATTATTTAAAATTAATACCTTAGTTAACATGAACACCATTAGTAAATGATTACCAGACACATTAGTTAACTGTTAGTTAAGGGTTAGTTAATGCTTATTAAGCATTAACTAACCCTTAACTTAGTGACCCTTACTGTAAAGTGTTACCTGTTTTCCAAACTGTGACCCGGACGCTCCTCCGCTCCCTGCAGGTTTCCGGTCAGAGGAACGTTCACCTGAACCGGAACTTCTTCCTGCGGAACGCCTCGGCCGCCCGCTCAGAAACCTTCATCAACCTGCGGGAGGTGAGCAGCCGCTTCTCCCTGCCGCCCGGAGAGTACCTGGTCCTGCCCTCCACCTTCGAGCCGCAGAAGAACGGAGACTTCTGCGTCCGCGTCTTCTCCGAGAAGCAGGCCGACTTCCAGTAGGTCCTCATCCTCCTCCTGACCTCTGACCCTCTGACCCCCTGACCCTCTGACCCCCTGACCCCCTCCTTCTGACCTCTGACCCTCTGACCCCCTGACCCCCCTCCTTCTGACCCTCTGACCCTCTGACCCCCTGACCCTCCTCCTCCTGACCCTCTGACCCCCTGACCCCCCTCCTTCTGACCCTCTGACCCTCTGACCCCTGACCCTCCTCCTCCTGACCCTCTGACCCCTGACCCTCCTCCTTCTGACCCTCTGACCCTCTGACCCCTGACCCTCTGACCCCCTGACCCTCCTCCTCCTGACCCTCTGACCCCCTGACCCTCCTCCTCCTGACCCTCTGACCCCCTGACCCTCCTCCTCCTGACCCTCTGACCTCTGACCCCCTGACCCTCTGACCCCCTGACCCTCCTCCTTCTGACCCTCTGACCCTCCTCCTCCTGACCCTCTGACCCCCTGACCCTCCTCCTTCTGACCCTCTGACCCCCTGACCCTCCTCCTCCTGACCCTCTGACCCCCTGACCCTCCTCCTCCTGACCCTCTGACCCCTGACCCTCCTCCTCCTGACCTCCTGACCCTCTGACCCCCTGACCCTCCTCCTCCTGACCCTCTGAACCCCTGACCCCCTGACCCCTGACCCTCTGACCCTCCTCCTCCTGACCCTCTGACCCCCTGACCCCCTGACCACGCCCGCTCACTGGGTCCTTCTCACCTCTCCATTTTGTTTCTTCCTGCAGAGAGCTGGAAGATCCGGTGGAGTCCAAAGTGGAGGAGGTGAGAGAGAGAGAGAGAGATAGAGAGAAAGAGAGAGAGAGACAGAGAGAGAGACTGAACTGTATGAGCATTTTCTTACCTTTTATTTATCTTTATGTTACGTATTTGTCAATTTTGCTCATTATTTTACTTATTCTTTTATTTATACTTATTACACAGAGAGACAGAGTGTGTGTGTGTGTGTGTGTGTGTGTGTGTGTGTGTGTGTCATCACATTGAATTGCTCTTCTCTTCACAGCCACAGTGTGTTCATCAGGTCTCATGAAACTTTGCGCTCCTCTTCCTCAGATCGAGCTGGATGAAGACGATGTGGACGATCGCTTCAGGAACCTGTTTGGTCAGCTGGCTGGACACGTGAGACACACACACACACACACACACACACACACACACACACCTGGACCAGCATGACTGCAGATGAAGTGAGTGTGTGTGTGTGTGTTCATGTTGCAGGACGGTGAGATCTCTGCCTTCGAGCTGCAGAGGATCCTCAACAAGGTCGTCACCAAACGTAAGCTCAACCTTTCTTCTCTGCCAAAGATTGTCTGTGTTTCAGAGGAAGAATCACTCCACAGTAAAAAAAAACCAACAAAACAAAACCACTTTCTAGCCTGTAAACGTGGATGTCTGGGACATCCTGGTGGCTCGTACCATGTGACCACAACGTCCTGGAATATGATCTTTGTCACATGTTCTCTCTCTCTCTCTCTCTGTTTCTCTTTTTCTCTCTCTCACTCTCTCTCTGTCTCTGTGTGTGTGTCTCTCTCTCTCTCTCTCTTTTTCTCTCTCTGTGTCTCTCTGTGTGTCTCTCTCTGTGTCTCTCTATGTGTCTCTCTCTCTGTGTCTCTCTATGTGTCTCTCTCTCTGTGTGTCTCTCTCTGTGTCTCTCTCTGTGTCTCTCTCTCTCTCTTTTTCTCTCTATGTGTCTCTCTCTGTGTGTCTCTCTCTGTCTCTCTCTGTGTCTCTCTCTGTCTCTCTCTGTCTCTGTGTGTCTCTCTCTCTCTCTGTGTCTCTGTCTCTCTCTCTCTGTGTCTCTGTCTCTCTCTCTCTCGCTCTCTCTCTGTTTCTCTCTCTCTCTCTACTTCGAACTGTCTAATAAAGGCAAAAAAAAATCTTGAAAAAAACAAAAAGAAGTGGCTGTGACTCCTCTGCCTCTCCTGCAGGTTAACTTCATGATGACATAAACATACAAGAGAAAACATCAGTTGGCCGTTGTTTTCTAACATGTAGAAGTCTCCATGCTGGTTGTATGAACGTTAGTCAGTACATTAGAGAATCACCAAGTGCGTCTCTTCTTTGTCTTCATCTTCTTCTTCTTCTTCGTTAGCCGACAGTAAAGAACCAGAAGAAACCTCCAGCAGCGCTGAACAATCCTACAGCCTGCTGTTACACCTGAACACATCGTTCATATCACTGCAGTCTGAAGTTAAACTGATTTATTGACATTCCATAGGATTTTTAGTCAAGTCTGTATCTCTGTTAGTTTCGTAGTTATGACTAAAAGATAATAATCATGTAATGGCTGAAATCCCAGATCCAGATCACCAAAATCTGATCAGCTGTTCTTTGGCTCGAAGCCGATCTGTCCACCAGGCCGGATCCACCAATGTGTTCTTAAGATAGATCTGAAGAAATGACATAAGAGGAAATTTTAGGAAGTTCTTAAGAAGGCTCTTAAGTGCAATTCCTCAATATTTTCTTAGTAACAGTCTCATTTCTTATGAACTTCTCAAAATAGGGCCTGAATTAATTCTGGTTAATAAACTTTAGGCTTACTGCCATTGAGGCTAGGAGACAAGGCTAGGAGGCTAGGAGACAAGGCTAGGATGCTAGGAGGCAACCCAAAGTGCTTCCATCTACAAAACAATTGTGGAAAAACCTATTTAGAGCAACTAGAGCAAAGATTTAAACATGCGGTTGCTGTTGGTAACTGTAAAATTTGCAGCTTATTTCCAACAGACATGAGACAGAGGCCTACCTGGCCCTACACCAAATAAAGCTTTACAATAAATGTTCATCTTAATGTTAGGTGTAGGGGAACCTATGAAGACTTTGAACTATAACCTACTTGTCTAAAATGTGTTTAAATATATGATATTAGAGGCTTACCTTTTCACTGTAGGAGTTTTAAGACAGGTGAAGGGCCGTCTGAAAGTTAAGAAGAAAATCAACAACAAATTTGACAACTTTCATTTCAAGAATACCATTTATTCCTAAGTTTTTTCTTAGGAAGAAACATAAGAAGAAAGTTAAGAAAATATATAAGAACTGTTTTTGAGAATAGCATTTTTTCCTATTTTTTTTTCTTAAGACTAAAGTTAAGAAAAAAATGGCAATTGAGAAGATTTTTTTTTTCTTAAGAGGGTTTTGTGAATCCGGTCCAAAATGCTGCTGACAGACAGGCAGACTGGCAGTGAACAGAACTTCCTTATTGGACGCAATACTGATCAATACCGATCAATACTAATCAGTACTACTCAATTCCTACAATACTCTCTCTGTTTCCCTGGTGAAGTTTTCTGACAGTCAGGAAGTGGATTTCTTCGCTTCTTTCCAGCGGACAGAAACATTTTATTCAGTGACCAGCTGCTGCTTCCTGGTCGTCACTGAACCGATTCTGATTGGCCGCCTGGTGTGTTTGACAGGAACGGAGATCAAGACGAGCGGCTTCAGCCTGCACACGTGTCGCAACATGGTCAACCTGCTGGACGTATCCTTCCGCCGCAAAGTAACGCCCGGGCCGAGCTCAGGGGGCTCTGCGGGACAAGCGGCCAATGAAAAGCATGAGCTGGGGTGACATCATCGTTTAGAATGTTCAGGATGAGTTTAGTGACAGAGCAACAAGTCTCATCTGCAGTGACGTCACACAGTGTGAAGCCAGCCTGAAAACACTCTGACTGACCGGCCAATCAATACATTAGATCAGATTAGACTAAACTAGACTAGATTATATTAGATTACATTAGACTAGACTAGTTTAGATTAGACTAAACTAGACTAGATTATATTAGATTACATTAGACTAGACTAGTTTAGATTAGACTAAACTAGACTAGATTATATTAGATTACATTAGACTAGACTAGTTTAGATTAGATTAAATTAGACTAAACTATATTAGATTAGACAAAATTACATTAGACAAGATTAGGGTACATTTGATTAGTCTCAATTACACAAGACTAGATTAGATTTGACCAGATTAGATTAGACTAAATTAGACTAGACTAGGTTAGAATAGAATAGACTAAATTAGACAGCCAGAAGGTTGACTTGGCTGTGGTAGACTAGAACTAGATTATATTAGGCCAAATTACACTAGATTAGATTAGACTAGACTGGATAATATTAGATTACATTAGACTAGACTAGTTTAGATTAGTTTAGATTAGACTAAACTATATTAGATTAGACAAAATTACATTACACAAGATTAGAGTACATTTGATTAGTCTCAATTACACTAGACTAGATTTACACAGACTATATTAGATTAGATTAGAATAAATTAGACTAGACTAGGTTAGAATAGACTAGATTAAATTAGACAGCCAGAAGGTTGACTTGGCTGTGGTAGACTAGAACTAGATTATATTAGGCTAAATTACACTAGATTAGATTAGACTAGACTAGATTAGGCTAAATTAAACTAGATTAGACTAGACTATATTAGACTATATTAGATTAGACTATTATATTAGGCTAAATTAGACTAGACTAGATTAGACTAGACTAGATTATATTAGATTAGATGAAATGTTATTGATCCCTGTAGAGAAACATGTAGAACACTAGAGCAGATGCAGATCTGACTCTAACAGAGCTGACAGTTAAAACATGAAGTAGAATCATCAGAGGCAGGTTGATCCAGATCTGCAGCAGGTCAGAGTTCCTTGACAGCCTGAAGAAGGACGGCAGCGGGAAACTGGGCCTGCTGGAGTTTAAAGTGCTGTGGACCAAGATCGAGAAATACCTGGTGAGGAGAGAGGAACCAGAACCAGAACCAGACCAGAACCAGAACCAGAGCCAGAGCAGAACCAGAACCAGAGCAGAACCAGAACCAGAGCCATAGCAGAACCAGAACCAGAACCAGCAGAGAGGAAACACACTGCTGCTCACGTCTCTCCATGCAGAAAGAAGAAAGGTTTATTCTTCCAGATGAAGCTCCGACATGTTGGACTGAAACCTGTTCCTCTGGCAGGGAGAGAAGTGTGCAGCAGTCTGTTTTCTTCTAAAACCAGATCAGACCACATTCCTGCTCTGACTAAGTGACTGTTAGCATGAAAGTAAAGCACATTCTTAGTTATTCTTAGTTATGAGTCATCTTAAGCCATTTTGTAATAGAATTCAGTTTTTTAGGACACGATCACCTGCGTTTTTGAAATACTGAAACCAGTAAAGTGTGTCAATGTGGTTTTGTCCAGATGACATCATCTGCTGCTCTGAAATGTGAAGTTAAATCTGAACTGAACTGCAGACTGAATCCATGTGAATGTGGAGAGCAGCTGTGTGTCAGCTGACCTGGACATACTGCACCATGTTCTTCTGTTATCAGTTTTAACAACAAAGAATATTGAAAAGCTTCAAAATGGTTAATTGTCAAAGTGTGAACTCTTCAACACAAAGATGTTTTGTTATTTATGGGAATTTTAGAGGAAATCTTCTGAGTCTGACTGATGTAGAAAATTGCTGCTGTGATGTCATTCTGTTATGTTAATTAGTGTTGTGATGTTTTATGTTAATTAGTGTTGTGATGTTTTATGTTAATTAGAGCTGTGAAGTGAACTCACCTGTCTGTTGTTCTGCAGAATATTTACCGTGAGAAAGACGTCGACAAGTCAGGAACCATGAGCTCCACTGAGATGAGACTGGCAGTGGAGGAGGCTGGTAAACATCCACCGCCAATACATTATCAATACATACTGTCAATACATTATCAATACATACTGTCAATACATTATCAATACATACTGTCAATACACTATCAATATATACTGTCAATACACTATCAATACATACTGTCAATACACTATCAATATATACTATCAATGCACTATCAACATACTATCAATACATACTATCAATATACACTATCAATACATACTATCACTACGATCAATAAACTGTCAATATATTCTATCACTATTGTGAACATGACTGTATCAACAGCAGTATCATTCTGTAACACCAGCAGAGCTTTAACAGTATCAATACATGTTCAATATCTCTGATCAGCATGATGTCATCACTAACATCTGATCAGCATTATGATGCTAACATCATGCTCAGTATCACTGGCTGTATTACTACAGCAGATCAATACCAGCATACTGAGCATCTCCAGCACCAACATGTCCAGTAACTGATATCATGTAATATATTGATCAATATGATCAGTGTCTAGAGCTCCTTGCTGTTGGTGTCAGTTGCTCAGTCTGTCTCCTGTGTGTCAGTTGCTCAGTCTGTCTCCTGTGAGTCAGTTGCTCAGTCTGTCTCCTGTGTGTCAGTTGCTCAGTCTGTCTCCTGTGAGTCAGTTGCTCAGTCTGTCTCCTGTGTGTCAGTTGCTCAGTCAATGTCCTGTGTGTCAGTTGCTCAGTCTGTCTCCTGTCTGTCAGTTGCTCAGTCTGTCTCCTATGTGTCAGTTGCTCAGTCTGTGTCCTGTGTCAGTTGCTCAGTCTGTCTCCTGTCAGTTGCTCAGTCTGTCTCCTATGTGTCAGTTGCTCAGTCTGTCCCCTGTGTGTCAGTTGCTCAGTCTGTCTCCTGTGTCAGTTGCTCAGTCTGTGTCCTGTGTCAGTTGCTCAGTCTGTCTCCTATGTGTCAGTTGCTCAGTCTGTGTCCTGTGTCAGTTGCTCAGTCTGTCCCCTGTGTGTCAGTTGCTCAGTCTGTCTCCTGTGAGTCAGTTGCTCAGTCTGTCTCCTGTGTGTCAGTTGCTCAGTCAATGTCCTGTGTGTCAGTTGCTCAGTCTGTCTCCTGTCTGTCAGTTGCTCAGTCTGTCTCCTATGTGTCAGTTGCTCAGTCTGTGTCCTGTGTCAGTTGCTCAGTCTGTCTCCTGTGAGTCAGTTGCTCAGTCTGTCTCCTGTGAGTCAGTTGCTCAGTCTGTCTCCTGTGTGTCAGTTGCTCAGTCAATGTCCTGTGTGTCAGTTGCTCAGTCTGTCTCCTATGTCAGTTGCTCAGTCTGTGTCCTGTGTCAGTTGCTCAGTCTGTCTCCTGTCTGTCAGTTGCTCAGTCTGTCTCCTGTGTGTCAGTTGCTCAGTCTGTCTCCTGTCTGTCAGTTGCTCAGTCTGTCTCCTATGTGTCAGTTGCTCAGTCTGTGTCCTGTGTCAGTTGCTCAGTCTGTGTCCTGTGTCAGTTGCTCAGTCTGTCTCCTATGTGTCAGTTGCTCAGTCTGTGTCCTGTCTGTCAGTTGCTCAGTCTGTCTCCTATGTGTCAGTTGCTCAGTCTGTGTCCTGTCAGTTGCTCAGTCTGTGTCCTGTCAGTTGCTGAGTCTGTCTCCTGTCTGTCAGTTGCTCAGTCTGTGTCCTGTCAGTTGCTGAGTCAGTGTCCTGTGTTGCAGGCTTCAGTCTGAACAGCCCTCTGCACCAGGTCCTGGTTGCTCGGTACAGCGAGCCGAACCTCACCGTCGACTTCGACAACTTTGTGGGCTGCCTGGTCCGCCTGGAGAACATGTTCAGTGAGTCTGAGGCTCAGAGTGATGTCACCTCCACACAGACCAACATCACTCTGGATTTTCTTTCCACAATTCATTTGTTTTTTGATTTATCATGAGTTTTTGTATTGATTCTTGATTTAAACGCAGTAATGAATCCAGAACATTCAAACAGCTGAGCAGCAGATCTTCATGTTGCTGCTGAACTCGAACTTGAAAAATGTTTTTTTCCTCTGCAGAAACGTTCAAAACTCTGGACAAAGACGAGACTGGAACAGTGGAGCTGAACGTGTACGAGGTACGAAGCTCACAAGCTGCTCAGATACACTTCACTGCTGCATGACATCATGACATCATGAACTGACTGTCTTACCTGGCTAGCTATTGGCCGACCTCTGAACCCATCGTCTATCGGTCTGATCGATCAGACTCTGGGGGCGACGGCCAATATTTGGGGGTTTCCGGTGCAGCCGGCGGACATCCGGGCCAAGACTTCCTCTTCCTGAGCCGGTCATCGTTTACAGTCCGATTAGCAACTTGAGACGTGAGAATGGAGTCGGAGTCGAGAGACGAGTCTCATATGCAGATTTCTGTTTATAGAGATTAGCCCAAATGTCGTCTGGACCTGAAACACCTACAGAAAGTATCGATGTTTGTGTTTTGTACTCGTCTCAACTTGCTAATCGGACTGTAAACAATGACCGGCTCAGGAAGAGGAAGTCTTGGCCCGGATGTCCTCTGGCTGCACCGGAAACCCCCAAATATTGGCCGTCGCCCCCAGAGTCTAATCGATCAGACCGATAGACGACGGGTTCAGAGGTTGGCTACAGGCTAGCATGGCTAGTTTGAAGTTGAAGGTCAGCTAGCTAACTAGCTAACTCAGTATGGTAGATTGTATTGTTTCAGTTCAGGCTTCATAATATTAGCTTCCTCCTCTCTTTCCTCTTCTTCACTGAGCTTCAGTCTGATGTTACTGAGACAGAGGAACTGTCTCTTTGGCTCCGCCCACTGAGGTTTAACTCAACCAATATACAGACAGAAAACTAAAACTGCATCACAAACATTTTGTTTTTGTGTCTCCTGTCCTGCAGTGGCTGAACGTCTCTCTGCTCTGAACGTCTCTCTGCTCTGAACGTCTCTCTGCCTGGAGCCTCCGGACAGAAGTCTGCTGTCAGAGCGTTTCATCAGAACCAGAGAGATTCAGCTGATGTTCTGTCAGATATAACCAACAGGGTGAATGGAGACGGGTCTGTAGATCTCTCTGAGTGTCAGGGAGTTGGGATCTTAATGCATTAGGAGAGAGCGATTACCCAGCAAGCACCTGGTGGACGGTCAACCTCAACATCCAGATGTTTGCTGGTCGGATCGCAGAGTTTCAGAAATGTTTGTACTGCGTTTAATTATTAATATAAGAAAATAAATAATACAGAACTGAAACAATGTGACTTGTAATGTTTTTATTTCTTCTAAAACAAAGAAATGTAAAGAACACCAAGTCTTCATCTGCTGCTGCTCTGCCACAGAAACCAGTCAGAACACAGACAAACATTTTCCTCTTGTTGCATTTCTAATTCCCTCTACCCCAAATTCAATGAATGGGAAGAAAAAATCTGGATCTACAAACTGGTCCAGCTGATCTGGTCTGGGTGATAGTCAGATAAATGACTCCATGTTGGACACTGCTCCAGGTACGGGCCGGTGTAACGGCAGGTCGATGTTTCCGTGTCTCTTAACGAGGTCATCGTTGTGTTTTGCGGCGAGCGTACTCCTCCGCCCACCTCAGCGCCTCGGTGATGTCACCGCTACTTCCTGTTCCCTTGGCGACAGTAGGAGAGCCGCCGGCGCTCCCGCCCAGCTGACGACACACCGCCACCGCCCAGTCACTGGCCGAGAGGGACGCCGAGTCCTGAGGAGGAGGAGCCAATCAGACGCTTTAAACATTCAGTACGCTTTTATGAATATATATATACATACACACACACACACACACTAAATTACACACTTAAATTATTCTTCATTTTGGTGAGGACCGCTTGGAACCCCTTCATGGACCCCTGGAGGTCCCCGGCTCCCAGTTTGAGAAACCCCTGTTCTAAGTGTGAGACTAGCTGGTTTACCTTGGGCACCTGGCAGGCGCACAGAACCTTCCCAGAATCCTTCTGGTGCGACAGCAGCATCACCAGCATGTCTGGAGCCGCGGCGCTCAGCTGGTTCACCGTCTTCATCACAATCTGCAGGAAACACAACAACCTCAATACAGCAACCTCAACACAACACAACAACCTCAACACAACAACCTCAACACAACACAACAACCTCAACACAACAACCTCAACACAACCTCAACACAACAACCTCAACACAACAGCCTCAACCTCAACACAACATCCTAAACCTCAACACAACAACCTCAACACAACACAACAACCTCAACACAACAGCCTCAACCTCAACACAACATCCTAAACCTCAACACAACAACCTCAACACAACACAACAACCTCAACACAACAGCCTCAACCTCAACACAACAACCTCAACCTCAACACAACATCCTCAACCTCAACACAACAACCTCAACCTCAACACAACAACCTCAACACAACAACCTCAACACAACATCCTCAACCTCAACACAACAACCTCAACACAACATCTTCAACCTCAACACAACAACCTCAACACAACAGCCTCAACCTCAACACAACATCAACCTCAACACAACCTCAACACATCAACCTCAACACATCAACCTCAACACATCAACCTCAACACTACATCCTCATTCCTCAACACAACAACCTCAACCTCAACAGAACACAGATGACGGTCTGACTGAAACAGATCAAACAGAGCAGCCTGGTGGAGCGTTGGGATGACTGGAGGTTTTCAGATCAGGTTCTTATTGGATTTATCCTGTAGAGTCTGTTTCTTCTTCTGTTCTTCTGCCTCGCCGCCATGTTGACGCTCACAACAAACCAACACACACACACACATCTATCATCAATAATTCTGTCTGTTTTCTGATGATCAGTGTGTCTGCTGCCTGACAGACTTTCTTAGGTCAAATACATGTTTCTGTAAAAGTCACTTATTAAAGAACAAAACAAACTCTTTCTTTCTCTTTGATACCTGTGTAGTTTTTTTTAAGTTCTCACTTGACACGTGAACGACCATGGAAACCTTCTATTCAAGTACGAAAAAAGACAAAAATTGCAGTTGTTTGTCTTTTCAATGACTGCAGTTATTTACCAACACACAGGAAGTGATGTCATCACAGTATCCTGTGCTACAGCGGGCGGGAGATTCACAGAAGACCTGACCTGGAGGTTAGAGGAGAACTGGAAGCTTTGGATGAGGATGTGAAGATGTTGGCGGCTCCAAGTGGCAGCGAGAGGGAACTGCACTTCATTATCAGTGAACTAAATGTCTTCTTCTTAGTGAGTGTGTGTGTGTGTGTGTGTGTGTGTGTGTGTGTGTGTGTGTGTGTGTGTGCGTGTGTGTGTGTTTGGGGGTGGATCAGTCACTTCCTGTGTGGAGGAGATTTCCCACCAGTGAGCAAACTGACAGCAGAATTTAATTTGGACCAACAGAGAGAATCTGCAGCGGCTCAGATGATGAGACGCTCTGCTGTGATCAACTTTTCCTCGTTAATAAATAAATAAATAAATATAAAGCACTGAGACAGCAGGAAGTTCCGACTGTGAGCAACAACATCACCAAGTCAGCGTCAGTCTGTTCTCCAGGCTGAGAGACGATCAACAAGATCTCAGCTGCTCAAAGCTTCAGTTCTCTACAACTTCTATCTGAAAGTCGACAGGAAGAAACGACTCAGAAACAAAGATGGAGGACAGCTGATCCGTCGCTGGTCGATGGGAAGATCTGAAGTTTTACTGAGGTTTCTGTTTATTTTCCATTAATGCGACATAATTAGCTGCTGAATAGCTACATCAACTCGTTAACTTGACTAATGTCATGACAGCCAGTCCAGAGCAGAAAGGATTTTCCAGTTTAAACTCTGGTCTGTATCCACAGACCGGAGCCTCTGGCCCCGCCCCCCACAGAGCAGAGTGACACGTCAAGTTGCTCACAGTGTGAACACAGACTCAGTGATAATGATAATAATGATAAAAATAATAATAATAATGTTAATCATACTGAGAGAGAGTCGGAGTCCACAGTGTCGACCAGCAGCATCTTCTGTCTGTTCCTCTGCAGCAGAGCCTGGGCTTTCACTGCAGCCTGGACACACAGCAGGACCGGCAACCGGCAACCGGCAACCGGCAACCACATTACATGGTGAGAAAATAAGACCTCTAATAACTGGATTCAACACATTTTAATACTATTTCAGGCCCTAAATTTAGAGCTTTTATTTGAAGAAGTTCTGACTTGTTAAAGACCTGCAGACAGTCTGGATGCAGATCTAGATCAATATATAGATGCAGATCTAGATCAATATATAGATGCAGATCTAGATATATAGATGCAGATCTAGATAGATATATAGATGCAGATCTAGATAGATATATAGATGCAGATCTAGATATATAGATGCAGATCTAGATATATAGATGCAGATCTAGATAGATATATAGATGCAGATCTAGATAGATATATAGATGCAGATCTAGATATATGATGCAGATCTAGATATATGATGCAGATCTAGATAGATATATAGATGCAGATCTAGATAGATATATAGATGCAGATCTAGATATATAGATGCAGATCTAGATAGATATATAGATGCAGATCTAGATAGACATATATATGCAGATAGACGTATAGATCTAGATCTAACAGATGCTAAAGTCCAGTCCTGCTCACCTCTCTGCCCTCCAGCTTCCTCACGGAGGTGTTGGTCTTCCTCTGCAGCATCTTCAGTCGACTCTGCAGCTCCTTCCTCTGCCACTGAGGGACGGGGGTGTTGTCCACCGCCTGCCCGGACACACACACACACACACACACACACACACACACACACACAGTCAGCTGGCTCAGTAACCTTTGACCTCTATGTTCCTCGTTCTCTTCCTCCAACACATTCTCCCGGCCGGTCGGGGTTCGAACCGCCGGCCTTCCGGTCGGAGCCGCAGAGCATTATGGGTACCTACATCGGTGAGGACGCCGGCCTCCTTGGCGAAGCGCTGGGCGGCGGCGAGGGAGGAGGGGGCGGAGCCTGACAGCCTGACCGACAGAGAGTCCACATCCTGGGCCAGCGCCTGGCCGGCCTCCCGGGCCTGGAGACAGACACAGAGACACAGAGACACATCTAAGACTTTACTGCTGCCTGAGAGTCAATGTGCTAAAATCTGCTTTTGTGTGTCTTGTACTCTTCCTGATGTTTGTTCTATATCTTTCTGTTCTATGGCTGATTGCTGATCAGTTAGATCTAGATCTGTACAGTCCTCAGAGACAGGCTGTGATGAAGGCCTGATGAAGGACTGGACACAAACAAACTGGACTTGAATTTAAAGTTACTGCTTGTGTCAATTTAAACATGCTCTAAAAATTTTTAGAGCATGGTGGAGCATGTGTCCCCAGTCTGAGCTCACCTGTCTGTCTGTCTCAGCCTGTCTCACCTGTCTGTCTGTCTCAGCCTGTCTCAGTCTGTCTCACCTGTCTGTCTGTCTCACCTGTCTGTCTCAGTCTGTCTCTGTCTGAGCTCACCTGTCTGTCTCAGTCTGTCTCACCTGTCTGTCTCACCTGTCTGTCTCAGTCTGTCTCTGTCTGAGCTCACCTGTCTGTCTCACCTGTCTGTCCCTGTCTGTCTCACCTGTCTGTCTCACCTGTCTGTCTCTGTCTCAGTCTGTCTCTGTCTGTCTCACTTGTCTGTCTCTGTCTCAGTCTGTCTCAGTCTGTCTCAGCCTGTCTCACCTGTCTGGCCTGGTCTCCAGTCACAGCGATGATGCGGCTGATTCCCTTCACCAGCTGTCTCTCTGAGACGATCACCAGGTCCTGGATGGCTCCGGTCTTCAGCAGGTGACTGGAGACAGACAGACAGACAGACAGGCAGACAGACAGAGACACAGACAGACAGACAGACAGAGAGAGAGACAGACAGACAGACAGAGAGAGAGACAGAGAGAGAGACAGACAGACAGACAGAGAGAGAGACAGACAGACAGACAGACAGACAGAGAGAAGGAGAGACAGACAGAGAGACAGACAGACAGAGGACAACACACAGTGATGATGACACTGGGCTGTAATGACAGTTACAGTACAGAGTAACCAAACCACCAACATCTTTGGTGAAGCCTGACACCTACTGGTGAAAAGCAGCTACTGAACTGGTCATCTGCTATTGGCTGGTCTTTGTACCAGGTGATGTCACCACCTGTTGTACTCTATAGAGAGTGACATCACCTGGCACCAAAGATCAGCCAATAGCGGAAGGCCAGTTCAGTAGCTACTTTTCACCAGTAGGTGTCAGGCTTCACCACAGATTTGTTTTGGTTCAGTTTCTCTACAGAAAATCCTTCCTGCTGCTGCTCAGGCCGGGCGATGCTGACAGAATTAAATATCACAATATTTTAGACCGAATACCTCGATATCGATAATGTGCCAATATTTTAGGGATGAGTATTCATACTTTCATAAGATATTTACACTCAAGAATTGTTTTTAAATTAGTAATGACCATTAGTAATCAGTAATGTGGATGTATGAGCAGCTGAAGCTGTTCAGAACAGACTGAAGTTCAGAAAACACCTCAGACCAGGAAGAGTGATATTTAAGCTTTTTCACAATATTATGATAAGAAGGATGTGTGAATGTATTTTCAGAACCAGTAGGAGGAGCTGTTCACGCTTCATTAGTGAATCTAGTGATTAATTAGTCGATGACATCATCAGATGTCTTACGTTCCACAGCAGAGTTCCACCGACGCTCCGTCTGTCTGGACCTCCAGCAGCTCCGCTACTGACACCGCTACAGACACCACCCGCACCGGGTCAGGGTACACCTGGGTCAACAGACAGGTCAACAGACAGGTCACAGGTCAACAGACAGGTCACAGGTCAACAGACGGGTCAACAGACAGGTCAACAGACAGGTCAACAGACAGGTCAACAGGCAGGTCACAGGTCAACAGACAGGTCAACAGGCAGGTCACAGGTCAACAGACGGGTCAACAGATGGGTCAACAGACAGGTCAACAGACAGGTCAACAGACGGGTCACAGGTCAACAGACAGGTCACAGGTCAACAGACAGGTCACAGGTAAACAGACAGGTCAACAGACGGGTCAACAGACAGGTCACAGGTCAACAGACAGGTCACAGGTCAACAGACAGGTCAACAGACGGGTCAACAGACAGGTCACAGGTCAACAGACAGGTCACAGGTAAACAGACAGGTCAACAGACGGGTCAACAGACAGGTCACAGGTCAACAGACAGGTCACAGGTCAACAGACAGGTCACAGTCAGTGGAGCTGGGTCCAGGTTGTTCTCTGGGACTCGAGGATCGAGCTCAGGACCACCAGATCCTCTGACCGGACCTCAAAGGTCCTGGTCTCCTGGTCTCCAGACCCTCTGACCTCAGAGTGGTCCTGGTCTCCTGGTCTCCTGACCCTCTGACCTCAGAGTGGTCCTGGTCTCCTGACCCTCTGACCTCAGAGCGGTCCTGGTCTCCTGGTCTTACCTCGTCGACGGTCCGGAGGCCCGGCAGGCTGTGGGCCGTCTGCAGAGGAAGCTCCTGGCTGTAGACCGGCTGGTTCTGTGTGATGATGTCACCGACGCAGCGCTCCACCTGCTGCAGCTCACACACGCTCAGAGAGTCCTGCACACACACACACACACACACACACACACACACACACACACCGGCAGTCACTGACACGGTCCAGACCAGACCAGCAGGTTTTCCAGATCCCGGATCAGGTTTTTGTTTGGTACCTTGTGGCTGAAGTCGAAGCGCAGGCGGTCTGCGGCGACGTGCGAGCCTCTCTGCTGCACGCCGCCGCCCAGCACCCGCCGCAGGACCAGGTTCAGCAGGTGGGTGGAGGTGTGCTTCACCATGCAGGCCAGCCGCTGGGCCTGACACACACACACACACACACACACACACACACACACACACACACACACACACACACACACACACACACACACAATAATAATAATAATAATAACTTAGATTTATATAGCGCCTTTCAAGAAACCCAAGGACACTTTACACAGTGAAGCAGACAAATTACAAGAACAGAGAATAATAGCAATAATTGCCGGGGATGAGAGAGTTGACTAGAGGCCATAGGCCTTGGTGAACAGGTGGGTTTTCAGGACTTTTTAAAAAGTGTCCAAAGATGGAGCATTGCGGATCTCTGCCGGGAGAGAGTTCCAGAGGCTGGGGGCTGCCACACTGGCTCTGTCCCAAAAGATCACAGGCTGGTGTGGGGGGTGGAGAGCAGACCCATGTCTAAGGACCGCAGATTCCGGGATGGGGTATAGGGGTGGAGGAGGTCAGATAGGTACTGGGGGGCGAGGGCATGGAGGGATTTGTAGGTGAGGAGGAGGATTTTGTAGGAGATGCGGGACTTGACTGGGAGCCAGTGAAGTTGAATGAGGGTGGGGGTGATGTGCTGCCAGGGCTTGGTGTGGGTGAGAACCCTGGCAGCTGAGTTCTGCACATACTGGAGCCTGTCCAGGGCTTTGCTGGGTACCCCGAACAGGACTCCATTGCAGTAATACAGACGAGAGGTAATGAAGGCATGGATGAGGGTCTCTGCCATAGAGTCAGAGAGTGATGGCCGTAGTCTGGAAATGTTTTTGAGGTGGTAGAAAGTGGATTTGGTGATGGATTTGATGTGTGACTGAAAAGAGAGGGTGGAGTCCAGAATGACACCCAGGTTGCGGACTTCTGGGGATGGGCAGATGGAGCAGCCGTCCACGTCGAGAAAAAGATCTCCAACCTTCCGGAGCAGCGCCTTGGGAGCCACAACCATGAGCTCTGTTTTGTTGCTGTTAAGCTTGAGTAGATTTGATGACATCCATATTTTTATTTCATGCAGGCAGTTGACAAGAGACTGTGGGGGGAGCTGAGTGGATGGTTTGGTGCTGAGATACAGCTGTGTGTCATCAGCGTAGCAGTGGAAGCTGAGACCGTGGTGGCAGATGATTTGACCAAGGGGGAGCATGTAGATGGTAAAGAGGAGGGGTCCAAGTACAGAGCCTTGAGGTACGCCTTGGTTGACTGGGGCCGGGGTGGAACTGGAGTCACTGATGGTAACAAACAGTTTTCTGTTGGAGAGACATGACTAGAACCAGGAGAGAGCAGCACCGGTGAGGCCTAGGTAGTCAGATAAGCGGTTGAGGAGGATAGTGTGGGAGACTGTGTCGAAGGCTGCAGAGAGGTCCAGGAGGATGAGAATACTGATGTGGCCGGAATCAGCAGCGATGAGGAGGTCATTGGTAATTTTGATGAGGGCGGTCTCCGTGCTGTAGTGTGCTCTGAAGCCAGATTGAAGGGGTTCGTAGAGCTCATGGTTAGACATGTGCTGATGGAGTTGAGCGGCAACTGCTCTTTCCAGGATTTTGCTGAGAAAAGGAAGGTTGGAGATCGGCCGGTAGTTGTTGAGGTCATCCGGGTCCAGACCTGGCTTTTTGAGGATAGGGGTGACTGAGGCCATTTTGAAGCTGGAGGGTACCATGCCAGATTCCAAGGAGGAGTTGATAATGTCCACCATGATGGGGCACAGGGTAGGTAGGCATGCCTTGACCAGGGCTGTGGGCATGGGGTCCAGGGAAGAGGTGGAGGCCTTGGCCTTGCTGACCAACTTAGCGACTTGAGGAGCATCCACAGGGGAGAAGGAGGAGAGGCAGGCGTGCAGCAGAGGGGGCGACGCCCAGTGGCAGAGGTGTGTGTGGAGTGGGGGGGGGGGGGCGCCCCCAGAAGCTGCTGGTGGATAGAATCCACTTTGGCCTGGAAGAAGTCCAGGAACTTGGAGCAGAAGTTGGGGGCACCTGAAGGGTGGGGGGTATCGA
Source organism: Centroberyx affinis (assembly GCF_046629955.1). Classification (NCBI taxonomy): domain Eukaryota; kingdom Metazoa; phylum Chordata; class Actinopteri; order Beryciformes; family Berycidae; genus Centroberyx; species Centroberyx affinis. Next base: position 45,405 of record NW_027283728.1, read on the forward strand.
GGGGGCGGAGTAGCCAGTTGATGGTGGAGAACAGCAATCTAGGGTGGTTCTGCTGGTTACCAATGAGAGTGGAGTAGTACTGCGTCCTGGTCTGGGAGAGAGTTTCTTTATAGGACCTCACATGGTCTTTAAAGGCCTCAAGGTGGACAGTGAGGCTGGTTCTTTTATAGAGCCTCTCCAGTTGACGACCGATGGCCTTCAAGGTGTGGAGTTCGGTGGTGAACCAGGGGGCAGGACGGGAGAAGGAGACAATCCGGGTTTTGGGGGGGGCAAGAGAGTCAAGGCTGAGGGATAAAGCAGCATGGTAGTGGGCAACCAGGCCATGCACCATGGTGTCGGGGGGATCAGAGGCCATATGGGTCGCTATCAAGTTAGTTAGGGCTGGTGCACTCACTGACTTGATGTTCCTGAACTTGATGGTACGTTTTGAGCGCAGCCTGGACAGGGGGACAGGAACGGTAAAGAGGATGGCATGATGGTCAGATACAGCTAGGTCCAGGCACTGGAGATGGGAGGGAGTTGTACCAGTGGAGCACACTAGATCCAGCGTGTGACCTTTGGCATGGGTGGGACCTTGAACATGCTGTGTGATGTTGAAGCAGTCCAGCAGTGACAAGAATTCAGCGGCAAACGTGCAGCTGCTGGAGTCCACATGAATATTGAAGTCACCGAGCAGTGTAGATGGAGACATGGAGCAGACAGAAGTGAGTAGCTCAGATAGCTCGAACAAGAAGGTAGTGGAGGCTTTAGGGGGACGGTAGATAAGGACAACCTGGAGCTGTGAAGACCCAGCCAGTGTGAAAGCGACACACTCAAATGAGGTGACATTGATAACTGGAAGTTCTTTAACCAGGATGTCAGCTCGATGTATAACAGCCAGCCCACCACCACGACCCATGGAGCGGGGCTTCTGTAGGTACACATAGCCTGGGGGTGTGGCTTGATCGAGTGTCATAAAGTCCTGCTGATTTTGCCATGTCTCGGTTAGGCATAGAAAGTCAATTTTCCTGTCCGTGATGATGTCATGGATGAGTAGTGCTTTGTCGTTTAGGGAGCGAGTATTCAGCAGCATGAACGTTGCAGTGTTGTTTATAGATGCTGAGACAGGCGATAGGGGAGGAATGACACTGTCAACACAGACCAGGGGCCTCAGATTGCCAGTGCGCACATGTGGTTTGTTGTGATGACGTCGTCGCAGTGCGATGGAACGCCTGTCAGACAGAACAGGGGGAGTAGCAGGATCCGAGTAAATAAACTTGCATTGGGAGGCCCTGTGGATATAGCGGGGGCGAAGCAGGAGTCCGAGGGATGCAATGTCGGCGAGACAGTTTGGAATGATGTGACTGGAGAGGTTCAGGAGTTCCAGTGTGGAGTATTTTATGAGCACCGTTTCAGCAGCAGAAGAGCGCTGGCTAGCTACCAACGCCGCGAGCCGGGGAGGAGGCACCCGGCCTCGGACCACAGCAACAGTGCAGCAGTGAAGCCAGAGCAGAATGACGGGACCAAAAGAGAGGTCGGGGAAAGTCCTGAGATGTGGCAGAGAAGAGTCCAGTCGGGGTATACAGAGAAGATAATCCACAGGTTGTTTGTTGAGTACGCAGGTGGATCGCTAGCTAGTGGGGATAGGCAGCTGGTCGGCGGCTAACAGCTAACAGCTGGTCGGCGGAGACGGTGAGTACACTAAACCAGAGGTCTACAACCTTCAAACTGTTAGCAACACAGGTCTGGAAAGTGCTGAGACAAGATAGAAGTGGCAGAGACAGCCAACACCTATTCCTCCTTCCTACTTGCAGTGAAAAGCACAATTTTGCCTTGGATTGAGAAGCGGGGACATACACGCCAGCGTCCTCTCACATCCGGGGACCATGTCATCAAGCTTGATGCTTGAATGTTCTTTCTCCACAAACAGCAACACTTCAACATTTTCATGTTGGCTCTGCACCAGTGTCAAGTCAGCCAGAATAAAACAAAACTCCTTCTGGTCAAATGTAAAGATAGTAAAATTTCAGAATAAAAGCCATATTGCTGAACATGTTGCAGTTTTACAAAGTACCTAAGTGAAGATATTTAAGGGAGAACTTTATGGTGAATGAAAATATAATTGATTGTTCCAAACAATCCTGTTCTTACTATACATTTATACCAACATTACTTCATTATTCTTTTTTTTTTTTTTGTGCTTTTATTTTGAATGTCCTGACTTCCTGTATGATTCTTCCTGTCTCTGGCTGCTTCTCCTCAGCTTGGAAAAGGATTTTCTATTAAAGTATCAAGTGTCTTTCCCCTGGTTCCCTCCTGGTTCCCCCCTGGTTCCCCCCTGGTTCCCTCCTGGTTCCCCCCTGGTTCCCCCCTGGTTCCCCCTCACCTGGTCCAGGTGCAGGTGGACCTGATCTCCGGTCCTCAGGGTGTCGGCGGCGGTCACCTGGTGGATCACGTACCCCCCCGCCTGCAGCACCGCCTCCACCGGGAACAACACATCCTGCAGAGAGGAGACAGCTGAGCATCTGACGGAAGATCTGAGTGAGAACTAGGGCTGAACAATTAATCAAAATTTTATCGAAATCTCAATATGGCCTACTGCAATTTTCAATATTTGTTAAAGGTGAAATGTGTCAAAATAGCATTTTAAAGTAAATATCGTGGTGCTGCAGAGATGTCCTGGCCTACACATCATATTCTACAGACAGAAGAAAACATCTTTGTTTGGTACAGATCCCCGCAAAAATCACACCATAATCATTTTAATACGTTTTTCAATGAAAATGAGAATAATGATGTAAAAATTATCATTCCCTCTAATATCGCAAATCAAATCGCAATTGCAATATCAGTCAAAATAATCGCAATTCGATATTTTTTCAAAATCGTTCAGCTCTAGTGAGAACGACAGAACGGTTCACAGCAGAACTGGGCTGAGGCCGATATTTGATATTATCGAATATCGCGATATTTTGTGAATATCGCGATATTTCCGCCTGTAACCCTGTGATGATAAGGATGATATTCTGCAGGGAACAGCAGCCACTGAGGCCGGTACACAGAGGAGTTCCACCCAAATCTTCCCAGCATGCATTTCCTCTGCGCCCCTGACCTGCAGGCCGTCCCGGGTGAAGTAGCCCTGGTCATGTGACTGCCCCCCCGCCTCGGCGTAGAAACAGGTCCGGTCCAGAACGACGCCGCACCGCTGGCCCTCGCTCACCTCCGACACCAGGGTCTGACCGCAGTACAGAGCCTGGACGGTCGCACGGCATGCTGGGAAGACTGGAGAGCAGGACACACACACACACACACACACACACACGCACACACACACACACACACACACACACACACACACGCACACAGATGGTTTTTACAGTGGCTCCTTTTTAAGAAAGGTTTATTCCTACAAAGTGACATGAATTCATTCTTCTCTGTAAGGTTTTTATCGTGAACTAAACTGGTTCCCATACTGACTCCTGATCAGAGTTTATGGGACTTCGCCAAAGTCTCTGCTGTGATTGGCCGGCTCACAAACAAGCGGCTCAGGTTTTCCATCTGCTGCTACACCTCCTTCACAGTCTGATCTGTCATTCTGCGTCTGTCAGCCATGGCCATAGCAACATGGCTAACGTTGCTAGCTAACGCTAACCCTGAGACTGAGACATACAACAAACATAGATGTTTGTTTCTGGCTGGTCCTGGCTTCCTTGCAGCTCCTGGTTCGTTTTCTGGCTGCTAGCGGTAGCGTTAGCCATGTTGCTAACGCTACCGCTACCGATAGCTACCGGGGAAAACCTGTTCTATTCCTCTTTTGGTTGCGCAATGGATGACGCACTTCCTTTGTGCCGTAAGTCGAGCCTTCATTCTCCCTGGAGATCGAACCCGGTGGCAG
>NW_027283729.1:0-21342 GCF_046629955.1 Centroberyx affinis
CTTACTAGTGTACAGTATATACTGTACTTAGTCTGACCGTTCATGAACCTAAATAATGAAAAGGTCTGTTATAAACGTCATATGCTTTTTTTTGCTACATGATTCGGGAGTCCTTGGCCGTCCAACCGCGTCTATTTCAACTTCACTATTTCAATATGCCCTCTTGCTCCACCCAACAATACCTGCCAATGTTAGATACTAACAACTGCACCATTACCACCGCCATTTCCTCGCAGGAAATGAATTAGGATTCTGATTGGCTCAAGTCTCTGTCTGGCCCGGGATGAGAGAAATGTGATTGGCAGGGAGGCAGCGGGGCCTCAGCCAGAAGAGCTCTCTGCAGGGGGCGGCGTTGAGAACACAGGGCCTTAGACACACACACACACACACACACACACACACACACACACACACACACACACACACACACTCAACAGGCAGACAGGTGTTTTAAAGGTTATGAGGCCAGTTCGGTCGTCCAGACTGATGCTGTGACGTCGTCGATGCTGACCCTGTTTACTATTTATACCACATGATAGAACCCACCGGCTAAATATTACATTCTCTATTTTTATTTGAAGGGTTTCATACCGAAGCGCTGTGTATATACATGTAGGAAAAAAAGACACATTAGCTCATGCTCATTAGTCGATATTTCTAAAGCACAGATGTTTCATAATGTCTAAGATGTCTTTTCATGCCTTAAGTCTTTTGGTCAGGAGAGGTGTTGCACTTTTCAAATGGTGGAAAGTTTGGGGGAAAGAAAATCTTTCTTTGTAATACAATGAATACACAGAATTTGAATATGGAAAAGAAAAGAACAGAAAAGAAAAGAAAAGAAAATGAAAAACTAGATCATAGACGTGTGTGAGTGTTTAGACTCCTTGGTGTTTGAAGTGTTTTCTTCAAGAAGTTTTTATTTTTATTTTTTACAGAAACTCTTTCTTTGTAAAACTACAATGAACACAGGCTTTAGAATTTAGATACAGAAAGAAAAGAAAAGAAAAAAGAAAAGAAAGGAAAAGAAAATGAAAAACTGGATCTCGATCATATCACCATATCAAGTATGGTGCAGTATGGAGTTCGAAAAGTGTTTTTTTACTATTATTTTTTTAAGTTATGTTTTCTAATTCATCCATGATAAATAAGTGAACAACTGGAAATCCTTTAAGAGTGAATAAATCTGTATTCATAACCTATTCCAATGGCTAAAGGTATGAAGAAACAATAACAACAACAACAACTAATTATCTGTGAATTTGTCTGTGATTGCTCTTAAACTACAACAACAGCACTAATATTTAACACTAATATTAAAGGGTGAATGTGTTGAATCTTGTCTAGTGTGTATTAAGTCCACTGTTGTTTTTTTGCTGGTTGTGGCCATGTAAGCTAAATTATCCTCAGGACAATAAATCATACAACATCATATCATTTTGAATAATATCAGTTATGAACCTTATAGTCACATATAAACACACTGCTGTAGCTTTCAGTTTCTAATTCAAACTGATGCTGGACTTCAGATCAGATAACCATCATTCTCTATTCACCCTCCGCCTCTGACACCATTCCAGCTTTCAATTCGCCTTCTGGATTGCAAAATGTGTGTGTGTGTGTGTGTGTGTGTGTGTGTGTGAGTGGGTGTGTGTGTGTGAACCTCGAGCCGTAGTAGAGGTCACGTGAGGGAAAGTGGGAGTGAGCTGTAGGTTTCACTCTGACACCACAGCTTCAGGATGTCAGGGGGTTTCTCACACTGACAGATCTGGCTGAAGGGAAAGTGAAAATGTCACGTTTTCATGTTGGGTCAACGTCTGATCACTATCAGAGACGTCTGATCACTAGGGCTGGGTATCGGTACTCGATACCTTTAAGGTATCGACCGAAATAACCCAGTACCAAGTAGTATCGATAGTCAAACGATACCTGCATTCGATACTTTTTGTACACAGATCTAGAAAATAATGACTATTTGTCTGGTTTTGCTCGCAGCCAATCACCGCAATCGTTCTTCGATTTAATGCGACGTGTGATTGGCCCACTACCGCAGCAGCTACAACCCATACAGTCTGTGGTGGTGAAGTCGAGCGCGGTGTGTGTGACGGAGTTGGCAGTTGCCACCGAAACGTAAAAAAAAAAAAGTTATCGAATCAAGTACTCTATTGGTATCGGTATCACTTTAAGGGTGCTGGTATTGGTGCTGGTATCGGCATTTTTTAAACGATACCCAGCCCTACTGATCACTATCAGAGAGCAGCTTCACTCCAAGGATGACAGATGGAGTTTTAGTTATCTGAATGTTTCCGCCCTGGAGGCGGAAATAATCTCATTGGTTGAGTTAAACCTCAGTGGGCGGAGCCAAAAAAACACAGTTTTTCTGGTGACTCAAACACTGTTGGGTATACCAGGTGTATCAGTTGTGATGCCTTGGCAACATGCCTGACAACGGCATGTTTAATAATAAATAAAGCAATAATAAACTATTCATATTACATTCGGTAATCGTCTTGTTGCCTCTGGGTCTCAGCGACAAAGTCGTCAAGAGAAACAAAACAAAACATATTATGCTTCATCACCTCCTTGCTTGTTTTTATTTCTGCTGACCTTCCAAGCTCAAACTAGTTAGACCTCAGTGGGCGAGCCAAAGAACCACACTCTTTCACAGCAGTTAACTGTTAGCTAACTGGCAAATTTATATGGTGAAGAAGGAACTCTGGTAAAATCTAAATAAAAAATCTAAATGGCAATTGATTATTTTGTCATTCCTTCATAACAATTCCTGATATTGAAGGTCAGCAGCTAGCTAACTAGCTTACCTAGACAGCTATAGGCTAGTATGGCTAGTTTGAACTTGGAAAGCTCAGCTAGCTAACAAGCTAACCTAGATAACTTAGTATGGTAGATTGTATTTTTCAGTTAATATCACAAACTTCGTAATATTAGCTTCCTCCTCTTTTACCTCTTTTCTTCACTGGGCTTCAGTCTAATGTTGCTTAACCAGAAACGCTGTGCTTCTTTGTCTGTGGTTCCATCTGTGACCTCTGACCCTTGACCTCCTGTCTATCAGACCCTTGTAATGTTGGTGATACGAAAGCATCAACTAAATATCTGAAATGTAAAAATGTCATCGTAATATACAGTATGTTTGTGGGTCAAGTTCAACTCATTTATGAGCATTTTGTAAGATATATCAATATGCTGTTACAATGATGCAATGCCTCACTTTTAATATTCTATCTATCTATCTATCTATCTATCTATCTATCTATCTATCTATCTATCTATCTAGTTTGGTATTTATTAATTAATTTATTATTTTGTTTGGAATTGGTGGTGCAGGAGAAAATCACATTTCCTATTTCCTGGATTCCTAAACGAGACGGCAACTTTGAACTGCAATAATAATGATGATAATAATAATTCATGTTGATGATGATGATGGTGATGATTAGTGGTGGAGGTGGAGGAGGTGGAGGAGGTGGAGGAGGAGGCTTCCCATCCTCTCGCTACGTTTCCCGGTTGCCTGCCGGTTGCCCGGTAAAGCCACCAGGAGGATGAGGAGCGTTATTTCCCGGGAAAGGAAAGGCTGACGTAATCCAATCCTGCTGAGAAGAGAGGAGGAGGAGGAGAGGAGAGAGAGAGAGAGGAGCTTTTGTTTACGGCTCAGCTGCTGCTGCCTATAGGGAATATACAGATATAAATACCAACATTATAGAAATTATTATAATTATTATTATTATTGTTATTATTGATATTATTTTGTTGTTGTTGTTTAGTACTGCTGCTACTGCCTATAGTAAAAATCAAAATTAAAATACCATAAAATTAAATGTATTATGAAAGATTTTTTTTATTGATTATGATGATTATTATAACAATGTGGTTGTTCTTATTGTTATTATTATAATATAGGCTATTATTATAGAAAAAACCCCCAAAACATTTTAATTGTCATTACAATTTTACTACTACTACTATTACTATAGTAGGAATAATTGCAATTGTAATATTGGTATTAATTGCAATTATGACATTGGTATTATTATTTTATCATAGTCTGTAGCAGCAGGATTATAAACAACAACAAAAACAAAATAAAAAATGAGAATATAATGGGAATGTGTTTAATGATTTATTTAATTTCTTCCTTGTTTTTTGTATTTTACTTTTATTTTATTAGATATTTAGTATTTTATTTCCAGCTCCTCTCCTCTCTTCCTACTCGTTCATTCTCCTCAGGTTCAGATTGCGTCATCCTTTCCGGGAAGTAACGCTTCTCATCCTCCTTCTTCTTCACGGGGGATCCGGGAAATCCCCCCCTTCCCCCCTCCTCTTCCTCCTCCTCCTCGTGCCAGCATCACGCTACTGATCAGCAGCGGGAGGAGAACCGGAGGAGAAACGGAGGATGGGTATAAATGTGTTATTTAGGTTACGGCAGCCGGGATCGTTTGCACTTTCGATCTGAGTGAATCACCGCATTCCGGTAAAATCTCCATGTTGCAGTTAATGGTCGCGGCGAGAAACGGAGCTGATGACATCCCGACCGCAGCGAATATAGCCGATATATAACATCAGATAACAGCCTCAAAACGACGCTTCGGCTTTATTATCCGCTTGTCTTCCCTGCAGATCCATTTCAATATTGTAACTCCCGATTTTATCATCAGAATACAGTTTGTGGAAGCAGTCTGCATCTATCCTGCATCAGTGCTGTATACTGTGGCAGCCATTGTAAAGCCAGTGAGCATTTATCCTATAACGTAGTGGAAAATTCAAATGTGGATGACAAAAATACATAGATTTTATTTTCAGAAAAAGATTAATTTATGCCTTTTTCCTTCGAAGACCAAACCTTAACATAGCTAATATCAGTTTGATATGACTTATACTACTATAAATTTACATTATACAGATTTATGTGAGGTGGAAAAGTTTATTCTGCAGGTACAAATGTGGATAAAATGAGTTTACATCCCTGCCTGTATCTCTTCTGTGACAGAACAGCAGGCAAATTTTTTTTATAGCCTATATATATTTTGAAACTAGCTGAAAAGAGAGCAAAACCAGATTTTTCCTTTTCCATTTTTAATGAAATAGTATAACAATCACATTTACAACAACAATCAGGCAGAAAAGATAGCTAAAGATTAGATCATATCTGAAACTAGATTGAATAATAATTGATGTCATTATGATTCATCATGATTAGACAGGCATAATGCGAACTACAGGTTGATGATTCAGGTTTTAAGGTTATAAACCGGTGAAGTCAGCTCTGTTTCACATGAAGGTTTTCACTGGAATTCATGAACTGAATATCCTTTATGAGTTTGCGAGCTTCTGGCTTTAAACTAAAGCCAGGATTTTTATTTTCAATATTTGACTTTGAATATCATTTTTTGATGTAAGACTTATATTTCCTATTGAAGCATTATTCCATTCAGCCCTGCAGGTGATTTGCTGGGTCAGATGATCTCTACTCAAGTGAAATGATATTGGCTATTGGACTCTATTGTATCACACGGTTCTCAACCTGGAGGTCATGAGATGAGTTTTGGAATGGGAAAAAATAAATTTCTCCCATCTACATTAATTGTTATTATGTTTAAGCATTGTGATGAATTTATTTTCTCTCTTTGTAAAATATTATTCACAGCCTCCAGGCTTCTTCCCATCATAAATATACTCCAATAGTCGGATAAAAGAAAAATAAAAACCATTGTTTGGTGTTAAAGTTCATTAACATTCTGCTTGTCAGCCTGCAGCGGGGCAGGGGGCGGGGGGGGGGGGGGGGCGTGGGCGGTGTTTCTGGCCTCCAACACAGAAGCACTGCTGTGTTGAACAGTGGGATTGTGGGATGTATGTGACGGGGCCAAAGGCAGCACATTATGCTGTGATCTTATAATAGTTTTACAAAGGAACCGCAGTGTGCTGACTAATGTGTCGCGGGTCAGACCGGACTGTGAACTGCGTGATTCAGTGTGTTTTTCATGAACCCACACTGCTCCCACTGTCCTGCTTTTCCCACTGCACTGCTGGACCCGTCCTGCCACAGCTCAGTACGCTTTTCCATTGTATTTTTTGTCCCTGGTTCAGTACGGTTCGAGTACAGTAAAAGTGTTCAGATACAGCAGCCTTTTGTGTCTTGATACCAGCCAGAGTTACTCCCGCCATTTTTAAATCGCCAGCTGGTGGAAACAATTGGAACAAAGGGGGGGAAAGTGAGAAAAAGTTGGGGAAAGACGAAAAAATCAAATCAAATCACAGCAACAACGCGAAACGGAAGAACTACAAGCGCTAATCCCGTAATGGGCCGACGAGAAATTGCAGAAAGATCTTAATTCCGCAGGAGCAACGAGAAAGTATTTTCTAAAATAAGTCGAGACGGGATTCTTGAAATCGAGCGAACAAAATGACGCGGCGAAATTAAACAAACGTAGTGCAGCGTACAGAGTACCGGAGAGAGTGAAAGAACAAAACGTTAAAGCGGTCCACATGTGCAGCAGAAAGCTCTGTGCTGCACCCGTGTTCGGCCTCGGCCCGGTCCGGTTTGGCACAGTATGGCACAGGATCGGCACCCTTTGGTTTCCCATTGCAATGCTGAACATATGGATACCCTGTCCGGAATGCACAGGTGTAACTATAGCAACAGCGGAACCATAGAAACCAGGGTCAGCAACATCAACAACAGACATGATGAAACCAGCGGAGCCTGGGGATTAGTTTATAGGCTTATCTTTCTTTTTGAAATGTTGCACCAAAACCAAGGGCGTCACTTTGTGTTGAAAAGTGGTGGGGACATAAGGGCTCAGATGAAAAAAAACATTTTTTAAACGGTCTTCAACATAGGCAATTTTAGGCAATGTAATGTACAGAGTCGACAAGTACAGTCATCCATATGCATCACATCCACAGCTGCAACACCATGTCAATCGAACAATGCTAATATCACTTCTACTGTAGAAAGCACCAGTGCATGTCAGTCAGTCCAGCGATAACAATATCCAATATCACTGCCCTAAAATATGACAAAGTAGAAACAACTGAAGGAGTAACGTTAACAACGTTAGCTAAAGATGTTAATCAACCTTATCTTTAGATATTAAGTTAAACTGCCTTGTTTCGATGCTGCATAGAGAAACAGAGTTCACAAGAGTTCATGAGTCAAGTTCAACCAATCATGACTCATTCTAAGCATAAGGTTTAAATATAGATATGTGAGAACATGAATTAAACTACAGCAGGGATTAGATTATTTATTGTATGTATTTATCCATATACATTTAAAAAAAAACCTCAAATCTGTCACAGGGAGGTGTGGTGAGGACCCAAATGCAGGACAGTGAGGCAGGTTGTAACCAAAACCCCAAGACTGGGTGTTTTATGAACAGATAGCAGGTGACACAGGAAACCAAAAAACAAGAGCTCTACACAAACTGACACATGTAACATAACACGATCTGACAAAGGCTGACTGGGATGGGGAACAAGACTAATATACACATGGCTGTGATTACAAAATAGACACAGCTGGGGCAGACAGGAAACATGGTACACCAAGAACTAAAAGAACTAGACAGGGAAACATGCAAAGAAATACAAAACCTAGACAAGGCAAAAGTCACAACCATGACAAAATCATTGATTTGATTTTTTTATTAATTCTTTTAAAATTCCACACAATTAATTCATACATTTCACACAATTAAACTCACCTCTGTCAATCTCCTCCACAAAGCGTTCTCATTTGTTAGTTAACATTTCTTGGTGCAAGCTATTTTTCCAGAACATTTTTAACAAATTATGCTTTTAAAAAGTGATGGGGACAAAATTGTCCATTTCAAAAAGTGGTGGGGACATGTCCCCAGCATCCCCAGTGTAAATGACACCTATGACCAAAACACAGCAGCCACACAAGTTACAGCAGCAACAGTTAGCTATACTGTATATAGTGATTAATATTGATTATTTTCGTAAACACTTTTCGGTGGTGCACTGTAAAGTCAAGTTCATTCTAAAACTTGGATTTCGGCCCATGATGTGATCAGCGCTTGAATTTCTTCCGTTTCCCTTTATTTCAGTGTTTCGTTGTTTTCTTCTTTTTTCTTTTATTTATTTATTTATTTAAAAGGGACAATGTACAGTTCAAACATAAAAGTCACCATTTGATGCACCGTACCAGATTATAGCTGCAAGCTAATTCGCATCTGTAGTCCCTTGGCAGGTCAAAGCAAAGAAACAGCACAACAACAAACAGCACAGAGTAAAAACAACATACAAAGTTATACAAAAAAGAACACACAAGACACGAAATACAAAATTACACAATAAAGTACATCACAAATGTATGCTTGTCGAAAAAAAAAAAAAGCAAGTCATGAAGACCATAAGGTAGAATATTAAAGTCAGTGAGTACAGAGCTGAGAAGCTTTTAACAGACTTTTTAAGTTGGTTTTGAAAGTGCTGATGAGAGTTTTCCGGTGGTTGTTTATGTTTTGTCTCTTTTTCAACTTTTTCCTGCTGTTTTTTTCCACTAGCTGGGGATTTAAAAATGTTGTAGCTGATCTTTAAAAATACCGGTTGTAAGTCATCGCTGACCTTGTGTGTTGCTTGTGCGTCTCTTGCGTGATGCTGACCTTCAGTGTACTGTAACTGAACCAGGAGCAAAGTACAATGGAAAAACATACAGCACTGTGACAGGACAGGTACAGTACGGTGCACTAGTGCAGTGAGAAAGGCCAATCAGTCACATGCCACACCATCCTGGTCCCGCTGTGGCTCTGCTACAGTCTCAGCAGCCTTTGGTTTCCCATTAGCAGGTGTTTCCTTCTTTGTGTAAGAGAGCAGCAAACAGAAACCAGCATGTAAAGCAGCCTGAAAAAAATAAAATAAAACGTTGGTGATCTTCAATTCAGTTCACTTCAATTGAAGGATTTCATGCTCTTCTGTGGTTGAGAAAATCCTCCAACTTCTCAGGCTTATGAAACCCTTTTTCGGAGAAACTGAAAAATGCTTGTCATCAATCTGAACACCAGACTTTTTCTTAGTTCCTGAAAAGCAAAGATACAAGGTTTTCACATGATACGAATGACGTTGGGGTTCCTCACCAGCAGTGTTGGGAGTGATGTGTTACTTTGTAACTTGTTATAGTACTTAGATTGCTTTTTTGTGGTAACTAGTAACTTAATTACTGTAATCCATTATTAGTTAGGGTTAGGGTTAGGGCTTTTTAAAATTAGAATGTTGTTACTCTTATTTTTTATTTTATTTTGCTAGCACAAATTAAAAAAAAAAAAGTTAGAAAAACATGAAAATCCGGCAGCATCTAGAGCAGACAACATGCTACCAATTAAAAAAACACAATCTAATCTTCTTAATCTGAATGAGATCGGCTCACTGTTTTAAAACCAGAGCAATTAAAATTGCATTAAATTTTAAAATGATGAACAACACAAACACACTTGGCAGCACAAGCCTTAATATAATGCTACAGCTTGTTTTTAAACTGGACAACACAAAACTACTCAGCAAGTTACGTCTAATAAAGAGTAAGTTTGTACCGTATTGACTTACTTTTTAAGGTAAGTAACAAAGTAAATTAATTACTTTAAAGGTAACTTTCCCCAACACTGTAAGGTTCTATCACACTCTTACTGAACCGAACTGTGAGGAAAACATAAAGGGAAATCACACTGTACTGTGTCAGTGATAATAATAATAGCATGGTTCACTCATGCAATGAAAAAACACGTAACTGTGGCATGAGACGGTGACTGGGGTAAAGGCTGGGTGTTATAGAATAGTTTATTATAAAGAAACCACATTTTTATGACTAATCTGTCTGTGCGTGTGTGTGTGTGTGAGTGTGTGTGTGTGTGGTAGAGTTGACTGTGGTTTAGTGTGATTGTGATATGAAACTGATCAGCAGTGTGTGACTGGGACAAAGGCAGCGGGTTGCAGTATTGTCTTGTAATAGGTTTGTAATAAAGGAAGCACATGTTGGTGGCTGACTGTCTTACATGTGTGCTGCAGTTCACAGTGTGGGATGAAATCATGTGACTGGAAACCTTACAAAAAGTAGCAAACTTGAATTGTATTTTATAAGCCTATACTTAAGTATAAGACATGTACTAACTTTGGTAAACAGTTGACTTTTAAGTGTATTATTTTGTTACTTGTTGGGAGTAAATTTTCCCACTTTTAGCTTATAAAAGTGTACCTTCAGGTATACTTTAAGTTAATATCTGTATAATAATAATAACAATTTTCTAAAAACAATGTGTTCAAAGTGCTTTACATACAATAAAACCCAAAGAGACAGTGATGTAAAAGTACCACAATTGAATAAAATAAAGTTGAATAAAAAATAAGAAAGAAAGAAAGAAAATAGAAATAAAAGAGATACACAGATACAACTACAAAAAGTATACTTTTATTATACACAAATACTAAAAGAGTACTAAGGTGTATATGAACTTCTTGTGACTTAATTGAACCACTTTTAAATTTATTAAAGTATACTTCTAGTATCATTACAAGTGCAAGTACACTTCTAGTATCATTAAAAGTACAGGTACGAGCCTAAGTATATTATTCTCAGTACCTTTTGCAAAAGTGCAAAAAAGTATTCAACATATTATTATTGGTATTCAACAAGTATAAGTACCATTAAAAACTGTAAAGTAGAAGCCTAAGTATCTATTCTGAAGTATACATTTTGCAAGTAAAACAAACATAAAATAAAAGTAGACTCTCTTACTGTAAATTTTAAAGATATACTGTGCAAAAGTCTTAGGCACCCTAGCTTTTTTATATAAAATGTATCTTTGATGTTTATTTGTTTTCTGCATTGGCGTGTCATAGACTGCTCTTTTTAGTACATTTCTTTGATATGGATGGAGAAACTTTTCATTTCATTATTTTTGAAAGCATCTTTGCTTTATGGATGTTTTTTTTTACATGTGCCTACGACTTTTGCACAGTACTGTATACAATAATAATACAATGTACTAAAATAAACTTTTTTTGTACGAGGGGGAGGGATTGGTAGTTTGTTTTCCAGCTATGTTGTCAGGTGAACAATCATCTGATTCACTTGGAGACTGTATCAAACGCAGCTGAATGGTAAAGCAGCTGAAGTGGCTTTCTGTTAGCATGATGACGACACTGCAGCTCCACTCTCCACCAAGTTCCCTTTGTTGCAGTTTTACCTTTATTCTCCTCTCTGCTGCTGCAGTGACCCAGTTTCCCCCCTCGGGCTTCATTAAACTTTCATCTCTTCACTTCAGAGAGGGTTAAGTCATCTTCTTATGTCGTCCGGTCTGCATCACAACAAAATCAGTCCTTTTGTTGCCGAAAAAGATTTAGTAGTTTTATAACATCAGTGAAGAAAATGAAGAAAATGAAGGTGCTCTTTGGTTGGGAAACAACAAACATGTACGTTCAAGAAAAATACCAAGGAAGCTCTTCTAGGAAATAGAGAGGAAATAGAGAGTATGAATAACATGATTAATCATGCTCTGTATTTACTGGTAGTCTTTCAGATGTATAGTCTTGCTTGCATGTCATGTAGACCTATGTGTTTTTTTACTGTTAGCTCTGGTATACCCTCGTTATGTAGCCGGTTCCAAATAAATGTGGAAATATCAGCCAAATGGATTCCTGTGGTTTGTTGCCTAATGCTGCGTTCACGTCATACAGGAAGAAGTGTAAGAATGGGAACGACGTCTCGTTGCTACAATCTGGAAGCGTTCACGTCCTTAACTGGTAAGACTTTACAATAAGGGTCACTAAGATAAGGGTTAGTTAATGCTTAATAAGCATTAACTAACCCTTAATTAACAGTTAACTAATGTGTAATTTACTAATGGTGTTCATGTTAACTAAGGTATTAATTTATACATTATTTAATAGTCATCATTATAAACTATTAAATAATGTATAAATTGTTGGAACACCCACATCCAAAATCGGTTATGGTTGATTTCAAATTCATAAAAATAAAAAAAAAGAAGTGCAGCAGCCATTACTCACTTTTTGTAAGTAGACTTGATTGTATATTACTGTAAAAAACTGTCGACATCAGTGGATTTACCGCTTGTGTCGACACACTTCCACAATTTGTGACGTCAAATCAGGAAATCAGAGCTCCCACAAAAGTCCCATTTATCCTACTGGCAGTTACCACAATATGTGAGCGTTTTTTCCCAGTTGGCAGCTCGTATTTACGGTAAATCCGATATGAGGTGAATGTGGCATAAATGCTTGTTACCTGTATGTAGAAGCCTATTGGCTCGTCAGTGATTGCCCCTCCTTCCAGGTGGGAGTCCTCACTATTTCTGTGAAAGTTTACTGGCGTTCGTATCTCTGAATAAAGGCTTTTTTTTAATAAGTAATCACAAGCAGAGTTGCCTTGCCGTTTTTGTTGGCTGTTGGCTGTTATTTCAAACAAAGGTCACATCATCACAGTGTGCAAGACAGGGTTTGGGGTTCAGTTCATGAATGAACTCATCAATTCCAATTCAACTTGAGGAATTGGAATTTGAAAATTTGAATTGGAATTGAATTGGAAATTCAGGAGGTTGAATTTAAGTAATTGAGATTCTGTGAAATTCCATGTTTTTTTGTTTTTTTCTGACCGTATTTTTTCTGAGTTTACACCAAGTGATATATATTATCAATACTGAATATCAGAAAATGTTAAAGGTTCCTTTCAGGTGGTATCTGATGCTTAACATGTAATCGTAATCCATACATTATGACTGAATGTGTTTGATTTGTTGAACTGTCTTGATTCATAATGTTTGATTTATAATGTTTAGTGAGTCGAGACAAACTCTCTTAGAAGTGGAATTTCATGGAATTTAATGGAATTCAGTTCTGTTTCCTGTCATTCACATTCAATTCACATTTCCTTACAGCTGGGTCACATTCACATTCACACTGCAACTGCAGGAGCTGAACTGGAGTTTACCATGCATTCTCAGTTTAATCCATGAATGGCCTCGACCCTGGTGTAAAATATTAGAATCACCTCTCTGATACTGAGAGCCTTTTGCATAATCCATGTCGCAATTACCTCAAGTCTTAAAAATCCTTCTTTAAACTGTCTCCTCCCCTTTATCTGCACTCATGACTGAAGTGGATTTAACAGGTGAAATCAATAAGGAATCACAGCTGCTTTCACCTGGATTCACCTGGTCTGTCTTTATCTACTAGCACTTTGCATACAAACTGCTGTAGTTGCTTTTTTTCATACTTTAATTTTAAATTGTAGGTTGCGTTATGGTTAAATATGCCCCATTTGCTGTAATCCTATTCTGTTTTCTTGTTCTGTATGTTTATTTACTGCTGCAACGCCCCAGTTTCCCCACAGGGATTGTTAAACTTTAATTTGATCTCATCCTTGATCTCATCCGCAGTTTTCCACAGTACGAGTTCATTTTAATTTCGAGTGTATAAGCGGTTCTCAGCTTTTTTAATACCTCAGTTATTGAGAATTCACCATGAATTTCAAGCAGATGTCAGACCTGCGGTGGTTTCTCAACCACAGTCACAGGTTAATACATGCACACACACACACACACACACACACACACACAAACACACAGGCATGTTGACTTAGCCTGAGGGTTGAGGAAACTGCTTCGGTTCTTTGACAGCGCTGTGCCAGTGCCAAGTCCTTAACTGTCCTACTTCCGCTCTTCAGCCTGGCTCAGAACACAGTTTGTTCTGCCAGCAGCACGCTGCCATCTGATATTAAGCAACTGTGGAAAACCAGGAGTGTCTCGACCTGCAGAATACCAGCTACTGATGCTACCAGCGTCTCTAACAGTAGGCCTGTTAGTATCAGAGCTGGGGACTCGATTCACATGACCTGTTTTAGTCACTTGAGACTTGACTTGGGTTCTGGTGACTTGGGACTCGACTTTGACTTGTACTTTGATGACTTGAAAAGGTTTCTAAAGTCTTGACTTGAGATCTTGTGTTTGTGTCAGTGACTTAGATTGAAAGTGATGAGATTTGTTCCAGCAGACGACTGAATTTAAATTCTGTTTTCTGAATTTGTATGGAATGATTGAATTTATTGAAGTTGAAACTGATTATAGAAATCAAACTCATGATGCTCTTACCAAGTTTTTATCCTACTAAAACCAGATTGCATTGAAAAGTCCTAGATATTTAGTTTTCTTTAAGATATTAAATTGATACTGGACTCTTTATTTGTTCTGACTTGACTTGCTGTTCTACATTTGGACTTGAGACTTGACATTTGTGCCTCAAGACTTGAGACTGACTTGGGACTCGAGCAAAGTTGACTTGGTGACACCTCTGGTTCTTACCAATCAGTTCTTATCGTTTTACAGACAGGCTGTGTGAAAGCCGACATGGCTGACATTGCGACAGACTCACAAATATACAAAATTTTAATTTAGCTCACTTGCTGGGTTTCCGTCCATGTGTCGAACTCAAAAAGCTGAATGGAAACAGCAAAATTTGCTAAAATTTCCTCAGTATTGTACAAGTTTTGTTAAGTTATGTTGTCTGTAAGGAAATTATGTGATAAATAGTGATGCAAACACATTTGTGGAATAAATAATGACATAGTCTTGGCATGATCAGCCTGGTGAATCATTCCGTCTCATTGCACAACAGTTTGAAAAGTGGTTTTGGGCTTTCTGACATGTTACCTGAGAAATAGAAATATAACTCCACCACCACCTCCGGAAATGTCAAACCTGCTGTTTCTCCAGGTACAAACTGTTCGTCATGGTTGGACCACAGTTAGTTGTTGCATTTGAATATTACAAAGTGCGTTTCTTTGCTTTGGTCTTGGGATGAAAGCATGAAATATCACCAGCATTATGGCTGACACTGAGGAAAAATAACAACCTTGACCCATTACTGATCGATTCTTGAAACATTCTCTTACGTTTTTATTTTTTTCAGTTTTAAAAAAAAATATATATATTTTTTAATTCATGCATAAAATTTGCTTGAATTGGAATTGCTAATGTGATTTTCCTGCCTCGCTTCACATACAGTATGAACTACATTATGTCTTCCAATGTAATTATTTTTTATTTTTTTGCAATGTATTTAAAACTGGACAATCAGAATCACCTTATTGACTAAATACAATCAATGTACAGGGAGTTTTCATAGTGAGATTTGCACATTAAAAACTAACATAGAAAATAAAGTACAGTGACATAAATATATATAATGATATACTGTAATGTAATTATGTGATATATAATGATATAATGATATACAGTATAATGTAATTTAATTATGTGATATATAATGACATAATGCTATATCATGAAATGCAATGTAATTATGTGATATATAGGATGATATATAATGTAATGTAATTTAATGTAATGTTAAGTAAAGCAGGCTTAATGTTGATGAGTCATACTGTATAATGTAATGTAATTATGTGATATATAAGATGATATATAATGTAATTTAATGTAATGTTAAGTAAAGCAGGCTTAATGTTGATGAGTCATACTGTATAATGTAATGTAATTATGTGATATATAAGATGATATATAATGTAATTTAATGTAATGTTAAGTAAAGCAGGCTTAATGTTGATGAGTCATAGTATTCTTAAGCAAATGCCAAAGCAGGCGACTCTAATAGATTTGGACTGTAGTGTGGGCTGAAAGAGAGCTGTGAGCTACGTAACACACACACACACACACACACACACACACACACACACACACACACACACACACACACACACACACACACACACACACACTAACAGGTGAAAGTCAAACATTAGCACAGCGGTGTAAATATAGTGTTTGGGAGTCTAAAGTGGAGCAGACGAGCTCACAGCGTGGGAACGCAGCGCCACAACGCTTCTACGCTACATTCCTCCCTCCTTACCTCCTTCCCTACATTCCTCCCTCCTTACCTCCTTCCTTCCTTCCCTTCCCTAAACTTCTCCCTTCCTCCCTCCTTCTTGCCTCTTTCCTCCCTCCCTCCCTACTTCCCTTCATTACATTCCTCCCTCCTTACCTCCTTCCCTACATTCCTCCCTCCCTCCTTCCTTCCTTCATTCCTTCCTCTCTTCCCTAAACTTCTCCCTTCCTCCTTCCTTCCCTTCGTTACATTCCTACCATCCTTCCCTCCTTTCCTATATTCCCCCCTTCCTCAGTGCTTCCTTCCCTTCATTACATCCCTCCCTTCCTCACTCCTTCCTCTCGCCTTCCTTCCCTACATTACATTCCTCCTTTCCTTCCTTCCCTACATTCCTCCCTTCTTCCTTCCTTCCTTCCGTACATTACATTCATCCTTTCCTTCGATCCCTACATTCCTCCCTTCCTACCTTCCTTCCTTCCCTACATTCCTCCCTTCCTCCTCCCGTCCTTCCCTACATTACATTCCTCCCTCCTTCCCTACATTCCTCACTTCCTACCTCCTTCCTCCCTCCTTCCTTCCCTATGTTACATTCTTCCCTCCTTCCCTACATTCCTCCCTTCCTACCTCCTTCTTCCCTCCTTCCTTCCCTACATTTCTCTCTTCCTCCCTCCTTCCTCTCTCCTTCCTTTCCTTCCTTACATTCCTCCCTTTGCCACCTTTTCCCCTTCATTACATTCCTCCCTTCATTCCTTCCTATTTCCTTCCCTCCCCAACTCACTCTCTGACTTCCTGACTTCCTTCCTGACTCCTTCCCTACATTCCTTCCTCCCTTCCTTACTCTTATCTCTATTCCCCAAACTCCCTCCTCGACCTCCTTCCTCCCTCCTTCCCTACATTCCTTTCTCCCTCCCCTCTCTCTTCCTTCCTTCCTCCATCCCTTCCTCCCTTCATTCCTCCCTTCCAACCTCTTTCCCCAACTCCCTCATGGACTTCCTCTCTCCTCCCAACTTTCTTCATCCCTCCTTCCCTCCCTCCTTTCCTCCTATCTCCTTCCTTCTTAAACTCATTCCCTGACTCTCCATTCCTCCCTCTTCCTCTACATTCCTTCCTCCCCTCCCCTCCCCTCTTCTTCCCTCCCTACTTCTTTCCCCTACTCTCTCCCTTTCTTCCTCTCTCCTTTCCTCCCAGGTTTCTTCCTCCCTCCCTCCCTCCTTCCCTACATTCCTCCTTTCCTCCCTACATTCCTCCCTCCTTCCCCTCTTCCTTCCTCTCTCCTTTCCTATGTTCCTCCTTCCCTCCCTCCCTCCCTCTCCCCCTCCCTCCATTCCTTCCCTATATTCCTCCCTTCCTCTCTCCTATCCTCCCTCCATTCCTTCCCTATATTCCTCCCTTCCTCCTTCCTATCCTCCCTCCATTCCTTCCTCCTACCTCGCTCCTCCACTCTCTCCTAGACTTCCACGCTATGTTCTTTCTCCCTCCTTCCATTCCTCCTTTCCTCCCTCCTTCCCTACATTCCTCCCTTATTCCCTCCCTCCCTCCCTCCTCCCCCCGACCTCATTTCATTGCTCCCCCCCCCCTCCCCCCCTCTGTACTGTACACCAGCAGCATACTCCAGCCGCACCAGTCATAGCTATTTATAATTCCTTAGCTACTTCAGTTAAAGGTGCATTCCACGATTTTTCCCCATTCATGTAAAGTGCAGGATATACTCAGAAGGTAAAGGTGTGTATTCTCAACCAGCTGTGAGTCGTACTTTACACCAGGCTGAAATATTCGCCAAGTCATCTCACGAAGGCGGAAAAGACGTGAAAAGTCCCGCCGATTTCTTGCTAACGTTAATTGTTTTCGGGTGTCATTTGTTCAGCTGTTTGTTTCCTCGTAGAGTACAACAAAATCCCTGAGGGCAGCAGTGAGCTTCCTCTCGAGGGGAAACAGGTAGGAAGGGCATTTCCACTGCAAACCTGTGCAGTGAGGGAACTTCCCATTCTGTTCATTCCATTTCTATAGGTATAGCCTGTGGGCAATGTGTTCAAGTTCAGTTCAAGTTCAGAGAATGCAGCCAGACAGGTTTTCATTCCAATGACGATATGCATGCCTGTCTATGTTTTGTTGCTGCCTGAAACAAGTCGATATTGTGGCCTCCTTGTACCTGTATCTCCATTTTATTGCTTTCTTGTGTTTTGGCACACACTTTTATTTAAAGTTCCATCTGTTTTTAATTGTATCTCTGTTTGTTTGTTTGTTTATTTATTTTTAGTTGCACCTGTTTATCTCTTGTATTACCTTTTATTCCTATTTTTTATTTTAAAAAATTTCGGCACACTTATGTAAAGTTCAATCTGTTTTTAATTGTATCTCTGTTTGTGTGTTTTTAGTTGTACCTGTCTACCTCATATATTACCTTTTATATTTTCTATTATTGCTGCTTTTGCGTTTTATTGTATGTAAAGCACTTTGTAAACATTGTTTTTAGAAAAGTGCTATACAAATAAAATTATTATTATTATTATTAAAAACACAGATGGTTTTATCCTCAAAAAGAGAATTATTTTGTGAACAAAATGTCTGAAGATGACTCATAATTTCAATATAAACCCCATAATGTGCTTTACTTTCATGCCAAAAATCATTTTATAAGTTAAGTTTTGTAAATTATTTCAAATGGTGGATATCTCATTTTGAAATTAGACTCCAAAATAAGATCTTAAAAACAAAACAAAACAACAACAACAAGACAAAGCAAAAAATAATAATAAAATAAAACTGTAATATTACTGAAGTTATTGGCCATCTTAAGAGTTTATAAAAGTGCAAAGATGGATTCAAGTGCATTGTTAAGGACTGACGCACAGCTTTCAGGTAAGAAAACAGACTTAGTTCTTTGGAAGAAACTCCCCAGCTGCTTTACCTCATCTTTCCTCTGAAATCCACGTTAGCGAACACCAGGGGATTCATGCTGCGTTGTGTGTGTCAGTGGATCCCTGAGCGAGGCTTTAGGCTGTTAGAGCTATTCCTCACTCTCTCCCTGCTCTGCAAACCCACTGTTTATGTTTACATGCCTGTTGCCGTGACGACAAGCCCCTTCACACCCTGCGGACTTCCACCCCTGGCATGCAGACAGACATGCGGACGAGCGAGGTAGAGAGAGAGAGAGAGGGAGTGACTGAGAGAGAGAGAGAGAGAGAGAGAGAAGGGAAGCCTCTGCCAGGGCCGCGTTCCATTCTGAAAAGCATGCATCCTTTCCTTGTCGATTCCTTAAGGTTTCCTTAACCTTGAACTTGGGTCTGTATGTTATTTCTTCTATTTTCTTTTTTATAGTAACCCACTGTTTTGATAAGTGCACTATCAATAAAGATTATTACTATTATTATGTCCTTTACAGATTTGAGTATAATAATAATAACAATAATACATTTTCTTACAGCATTTCTCTAAAAGCAACAAAGTGCAGGAAAACAAGGAAAAAAAATAGATAAAAATTGGGATACGGATTTAAAAGAAAATTTGTAAATAAAATAAAAAAGGACCATTCTGAAAAGGATGCATCCTTTCCTTAACGGTCTGAAACAGATGACTGGTATCTAAATGATAGTAATAAACTTTATTTATATAGTACTTCTATAAAGGCAAAGGAAGTCTTTACGAAATCTCATAAAAGATGTTGTGAATCAGCCAGTCACCTTCTCTACTGAGTCTTAACATGGTTCCTCTCCCTCACTTTCCACACTGACAGCACCCATTCAGACAGACTGCATCTGCACTTAAGGATGAAGCAAAGGACGTGAGTTTTGGAAGGAGACGTGTCCCAGGGTTCCCAGCTCCCCCGGGCCCCGGCTGTCACAGAGCGGCGCGGCGTCACGTCCTGACGGCTCTCTGCTGGTATTTTTGGAGCTTGTGTAAACTGGGTTAGATGGCCTTGGCAGCTGGGACACACACACACCCACCCACACACACACACACACACACACACACACACACACACACACACACACACAGACACACACACACACACAACCTGTTTCAAGCATCAGTGACGTTAAAACACTACTGATCTTTATTTGTCTCTTACAAGCGGTGCAAACCAGTGATGTAAAAAGAAATGACATCACTGTTTGGACATTAATAGGTGGGATATACTTAGTGTGAATAGACTGAAAGTCATAGATCACATTTCTGTCTTCCAAGCCAACATTAACCTTTATAGGCTAACAAGCTTTTTTTTAAATATAATTTTACAGCAATTTTCTGTCATAAAAGGATATTTCTTTAACTTGAAATTTAACCAGGAAGTCTCGTTTTAGACCAAGAATTTGTTTTTTTTCAAGATAAATCTGTCCAAGAAAGTGGCAACAGACTACAGAAAACAATGTACATAAGCAAAACTGATAATACAGTCACATCATTTTTAAGCACAAAGTCCAATTTCGCCATACGAACCCTTAAATTTTAGTTTGGGGTGGTAAAAATTCCTAATTACATTGTGCAATATGGGGCTCATGTGTCTTCATTTGTTATTTATTTGTTTTGTGTGTGCTGCTGCCAATCTTGTCCAGGTCTCCCTTGAAAAATAGGTTTTTAATCTCAATGGATAAAGGTTAAATAAATAAATAAAATCAAGCAGATAATACATATTACTCTATATATACTGTATATAGATAGATAGATAGATAGATAGATAGATAGATTATACATGTGCGTTCATGCAGCGCGGCATACAGTTCGGTTTCAGTTTTTACCCTGTTCATACCTCAATGCGAACGTCAACTGTGATGCACATCGGTGAAAAAAACAACACCTCTGAGGTTAAAACTGTAGCTGTACCCTCTGGCTCCGCGGTGCCATCATGAGAGTTAACGTTTACTGCTGACTTCTGCTATTCTCTGCTGAAGTGAAACTGGTCCTGAAACTGTTTCCTGATTCCTCTCTCGATATCAGGTTGCACACACACACACACACACACAGAGAAGCAGACACCTTGTTTTCTGTTGATACTCTCTTCCTCGGTCAGCTAATCATGACTCAGCATGTTATCGCTGACTCATCCCAACACTGTCAACACGTTTGTTTATTCCCGCTTTCCTTCTCTGATCACATGCTGCAAGCCTGCATGACACGGCAGATCCAACTTACACTGGGATTTCCTCATCTGATGACATGCTCACACACAATATAATATATATGATATATGATGATGTGATATGATTAGAAATTATATGATTTGACAGGATATCTGATATGATATGACATGATATATGATATATGATATAAGATATGATATTCCATGCTATATATATTATATATGATGTATGAATGGTATGATAATGACATGATATATGATATGACATTATACATGTATGACATGATATATGACATGATATATGATATGACATTATACATGTATGATATGATATATGACATGATATATGATATGACATTATACATGTATGATATGATGTA
>NW_027283730.1:0-2500 GCF_046629955.1 Centroberyx affinis
GTCTCTGTTCATCTGTCTGTCTGCCTGTCTGCCTGTCTGTCTTTTTGTCTTTTTGTCTTTTTGTCTTTCTGTTTCTTCCTCTCAGTTTAATTCCAAATATGCTTTATTGTCATTACAGTAAAGAAATGCAAATACAGTATATCAGTTACAGATCAACATTTTCTTTTCACATTAAAATCCCCTCCCTATTGTATCAGTGTGTGTGTGTGTGTGTGTGTGTGTGTGTGTGTGTGTGTGTGTGTGTGTGTGTGTGTGTGTGTGTGCGTGTGAATCTCATGTGTACGTCTCTTTGGATAAAAGCGTCTGCCAAATGGGAAATTGTAAATATCTAAATATAATAATGATGATAATAATCAACAATGATAAAACATAAAGTGATTATATATAACAATGAAGGAAAAGAAAGTGTAACAAATCATGTACAGGGTTTCCAGGCTGTGAGTCATGGAGGAGCCACTGTCTCTCTGAACTGATGACAGGAAAAAGTCTGCAGCTGTTTGGGCTGTTTGTATGTTTTCTCAAGATTCAAGATTCAATACTTTATTGCCATATAACCGTAGTTGTAAGGAATTTGTCTCGGTGTGCTCGTATCAGAACATTAACAACAGGGACCACAAGCATAAAATAACATAAAAACATGAAAAAGCACATAAGGCACATGATAAAATACATGAGAAAAACCCCACCCCACCCCATAATTAGAAAGGTGCATACATCCATGGATGTCAGACTGAAACCAAGAAACATACAGGAGTAACGTCCAAGTGGCAGATCACCTTAGAGGTATAATAAAGATCTGGGGTAAAGTGACCAGTGCATTAAAAGTTTCAGGTGCATTAAAAAGAATATTTCCTCACTGCATTGTCAACTGACATAAGATGCTGCTGTTAGCATTCAGTAGCTGGGTGGTCCTGCAGGAAGTGCTGTTGAGGAAGTGGGTGGTTTTAGTTTTGAACCTCTCTCTCTCTCTCTCTCTCTCTCTCTCTCTCTCTCACTCTGTATCTCTCTCTCTCTCTCTCTCCCTCTCTCTCTGTCTCTCTCTCCCTCTCTCTCTCTCTCTCTCTCTCTCTCCCTCTCTCTCTCTCTCTCTCTCTCTCTCTCTGTCTCTCTCTCCCTCTCTCTGTCTCTCTCTCTCTCTCTCTCTCTCTCTCTCTCTCTCTCTCTCTCTCTCTCTCTCAAATTCAATTCAAATTCAAATAAGCTTTATTGGCATGAATGGTAATCAACCGTTATTGCCAAAGCAGAACAATAAACAATTATATATATAGTATATACATACACATACGCATACATACACGTATATACATACATACATACATACACACACATAAAATATGTTACATTTGTAAAAGAGGGTACAATTAGGCAATTAGATTCAAAGCAATTAAATGTCTTGTATTAACCGGAGAGATATGATAATATAAAAAATACAATAAAATAAATAAATAAAATAAAATTACAAATTACAGAGTAAATAATCAGATTCTACTAACAATGGTCATAAATGTGAAATGTAACTACATAGTGTTACAATATTCAAGAAGTTCTAAATAACATTAATTTTTTCTCTAATATCATGGCAGAGTTACATATTGTGCAGCTAAGTGTGTAAACTGTGGTTCTTCTCCTAAACAAAGTTTCATCAGTTCATCACATGTTTTTCCCTGATATGATGAGTCTGCTGCTTTAACCTGCTGCAGGAAGGAGGAAGACTCTCTGACAGTTTGGTTCAGGGGGCAGAAGAGGAGAAAATGCAGCTCAGTTTCACTCAGTTTCTCTCTCTCTCTCCAGAGTCTGTGAGGCTGGTGGATGGGACTAGTCTATGCTCAGGCAGACTGGAGGTGAAGTCTAACCAGTTCTGGTCCTCAGTGTGTGAAGCTGACTTTGACCTGCAGGATGCAGAGGTGGTCTGTAGGGAGCTTGGCTGTGGGGCTCCTTCAGTCCTCCAGGGGGCGCTCTATGGAGAAGTGGAGGCTCTGATGTGGACCAAAGAGTTCCAGTGTGAAGGCAGTGAGTCCGTTCTCCTGGACTGTGGAAGCTCAGGCTCAGCTAGAAACACCTGCTCACCTGGCAAAGCTGTTGGACTCACCTGCTCAGGTAGAAGAGGAGCTGCAGCTTGGATTTGGCTTCATTTCTGTTCTAATCAAAGTGACTTTACTTCTTTTACTAATTACTCTCTTGTCTCTGTTCAGAGCCTGATGATGTCAGGTTGGTGGGAGGAGCCAGCCGCTGTGCTGGTGGACTGGAGATGAAACAACATGGAGACTGGAGACCAGTGGTAGACCGGTTCTCTGTCTGGAGCCTGAAGTCAGCAGCTGTAGTGTGTAGACAGCTGGACTGTGGCTCTGCTGTTTCAACAGAAAGGAGAAAGAATTCCTCATCAAGATCTGTATGGAGGATCAGATCTTCCTGTCTTCAGTCTGGGTCTACACTGATGGAGTGTGTACTAACATGGTCTGTCTCTTCCTCTTCCAGCCTGCAGATCACCTGCTCAGGTAAC
>NW_027283730.1:10000-12500 GCF_046629955.1 Centroberyx affinis
AGTTTTGGAGTCCCTCTGTCATTTTATCACTGCTGCCTTTCTTCCTGTTCAGAGCCATAACTGTTTCTGTCTCTTCTTCTTCTTCTTGTAAATGTTCCAGTTGTACTTGTATCTTTTGAAGGAGGTTCCTCAGGTGGAGTAGGAAATCCCACAATACCTTGCAACACCAGTGAAGAAGAACAAAACTTCCCCTGCTGAAAATTGTCAGCAGGGAGTCATGTGACTTGATCTGGGTCCAGTCAGTGTAAATGAGCGTTAGACAGAGGTGTGGACTCGAGTCACATGACTTGCACTCGAGTCAGACTCGAGTCACAAATTAGGCTCAACTTGACAAAATCAAAAAAGACTTGCAACTCAACTTGGACTTTAACACCGATGACTCGTGACTTCACTTGGACTTGAGTCTTTTGACTTGAAAAGACTTGATACCTTCCCCCAAACCCAGAGATTAAAAAGTATGTTATTTAAAAAGTGCCACAAATCAATTCATTTCCCTTCATTTCCTGAATCAGTTACGTTAACGCTGTTCATTCCCAGCAAGTCCACACTTCATTTCCCAGATCCACTTTGTTTGAACCAGTCTGACAGCAGGAGAGAACCATGAAGAACCGACGTTATGTTACTGAGCGGCAGCTGGAAAAAATGATTCCAAAGATAATTTTGTTCACGTACAAAAACTACGTGATGGTCAACAAAAACGAATTGCAGTCATAGTGAGCCAATGCTTAGCTAACGTTACAGCTGTCCGTTGCGTCCACCGAAACTCAAAGTTTAGGACTTGGGACTTGACTTGGGACTTGACTTGGGACTTGCCTGTCTTGACTTGGGACTTGCTTGTCTTGACTTGGGACTTGACTTGGAACTTGACTTGGGACTTGCCTGTCTTGACTTGGGACTTGACTTGGGACTTGCCTGTCTTGACTTGGGACTTGACTTGGGACTTGCCTGTCTTGACTTGGGACTTGCCTGTCTTGACTTGGGACTTGCCTGTCTTGACTTGGGACTTGCCTGTCTTGACTTGAGACTTACTTGTGACTTGGTCCCACCTCTGGCGTTAGCGTCCTGCGTAGTTTAGCTAGCTAGCGATAACGTCTCTCCTGCCTCAGTTTGATGGAGAAATGAACTGAGAGAAAAACCACAGGAGGAGTTTGATCTTTTCTTCAGTGAGTTTAAAAAGCAGTTTGATCAGAGGAGGAGGAGTCACATGACCCAGGCTGCCTCTGACCAGCTGCTGCAGACAAGGAGCAGGTTAGGAAGCTTCCTAGTTAGGGAGCAAGGAAGGAGGAAGCATCCTTCACAAGGAGACAGAGACAGTATAGACAGTCCAGGTTGGACCAGAGCTTCTTCTTCTGCAGATGACTACTGCTTCCTGCTTCTTCTTCTTCTCCTCCAGATACATGCTACTTCCTGCTGCTTTCTTTTTCTTCTGCTTCTTCTTCTTCTTCTCCAGATAACTGCTGCGTACTACTGACCACCTCTCTCTCTCTCTCTCTCTCTCTCTCTCTCTCTCTCTCTCTCTCTCTCTCTCTCTCTCTCTCTCTCTCTGTCTCTCCAGCTGGTCTGGACATCGGCTCCATGGCTGACGTCCCCTCGTTGACCTCCGAGCCAACAGGAAGTAATGGGCGTGGCCAGAGGGCCGTACAGGAAGAGCCTCTGGACGCCATCTTGAGCCCCGAGCTGGACAAGATGGTGACTGATGGTGAGTTCACAGACTTTAATTAATTCACTTTATCCCTGCGGACATTAACCTAAACTTTATATCTGTGTGTTTGGGATGTAATTAGTAGAATTATGGAATGTGTGTTTGGGTTGTGTGTGTGTGTGTGTGTGTGTGTGTGTGTGTGTGTGTGTGTGTGTGTGTGTGTGTGTGTGTGTGTGTGTGTGTGTGTGTTCCAGTATCATGGACAGTTGAGAATGTGATCTAGTAATCTGTTCCTCTCTTCCAGGTGCCATCCTCAGCAAACTCTACAAGATCCCAGGTACGTCTGTCCATGCTGACTTTGCATGCTAAGCTAACATCCCCATTCACTCCCGTTCTAATATACCATGCTAAGCTAACATCCCCATTCACTCCCATTCTAATATACCATGCTAAGCTAACATCCCCATTCACTCCCATTCTAATATACCATGCTAAGCTAACATCCCCATTCACTCCCATTCTAATATACCATGCTAAGCTAACATCCCCATTCACTCCCATTCTAATATACCATGCTAAGCTAACATCCCCATTCACTCCCATTCTAATATACCATGCTAAGCTAACATCCCCATTCACTCCCGTTCTAATATACCATGCTAAGCTAACATCCCCATTCACTCCCGTTCTAATATACCATGCTAAGCTAACATCCCCATTCACTCCCATTCTAATATACCATGCTAAGCTAACATCCCCATTCACTCCCATTCTAATATACCATGCTAAGCTAACATTCACAGACTCCCAGTGTAATTTACCATGCCAGCATTCATGCAGCAGACCAGTAAAGCCTCA
>NW_027283730.1:17500-27814 GCF_046629955.1 Centroberyx affinis
GAGAGTGTTTCAGAGTGTTTGAGTGTGTTTCAGAGTGTGTTTCAGAGAGTGTTTCAGAGTGTGTTTCAGAGTGTTTCAGAGTGTGTTTCAGAGTGTTTCAGAGTGTTTCAGTGTTTGAGTGTGTTTCAGAGAGTGTTTCAGAGTGTGTTTCAGAGTGTGTTTCAGAGTGTGTTTCAGAGTGTGTTTCAGAGAGTGTTTCAGAGAGTGTTTCAGAGAGTGTTTCAGAGTGTGTTTCAGAGTGTGTTTCAGAGAGTGTTTCAGAGAGTGTTTCAGAGTGTTTCAGAGAGTGTTTCAGAGTGTTTGAGTGTGTTTCAGAGTGTGCTTCAGAGTGTGCTTCAGAGTGTGCTTCAGAGAGTGTTTCAGAGTGTGTTTTGGAGTGTGTTTCAGAGAGTGTTTCAGAGAGTGTTTCAGAGAGTGTGTTTCAGAGTGTGTTTCAGAGTGTGTTTCAGAGAGTGTTTCAGAGAGTGTTTCAGAGTGTTTGAGTGTGTTTCAGAATGTTTGAGTGTGTTTCAGAGTGTTTGAGTGCGTTTCAGAGTGTTTCAGTGTTTGAGTGTGTTTCAGAGTGTGTTTCAGAGTGTGTTTCAGAGTGTGTTTCAGAGTGTGTTTCAGAGAGTGTTTCAGAGAGTGTTTCAGAGTGTGTTTCAGAGTGTTTCAGAGAGTGTTTCAGAGTGTTTGAGTGTGTTTCAGAGTGTTTCAGAGTGTGCTTCAGAGAGTGTTTCAGAGAGTGTTTCAGAGTGTTTGAGTGTGTTTCAGAGTGTGTTTCGGAGTGTGTTTCAGAGTGTTTCAGAGTGTGTTTCAGAGTGTGTTTCAGAGTGTTTCAGAGTGTGTTTCAGAGTGTTTGAGTGTTTCAGAATGTTTGAGTGTGTTTCAGAGTGTTTGAGTGCGTTTCAGAGTGTGTTTCAGAGTGTTTTTCAGAGTGTGTTTCAGAGAGTGTTTCAGAGAGTGTTTCAGAGTGTGTTTCAGAGTGTTTGAGTGTGTTTCAGAGTGTTTCAGAGAGTGTTTCAGAGTGTTTGAGTGTGTTTCAGAGTGTTTCAGAGTGTTTGAGTGTGTTTCAGAGTGTGTTTCAGAGAGTGTCAGAGTGTGTTTCAGAGTGTGTTTCAGAGTGTTTGAGTGCGTTTCAGAGTGTGTTTCAGAGTGTGTTTCAGAGTGTGTTTCAGAGTGTGTTTCAGAGTGTGTTTCAGTGTGTTTCAGAGAGTGTTTCAGAGTGTGTTTCAGAGTGTTTGAGTGTGTTTCAGAAAGTGTTTCAGTGTGTTTCAGGGAGTGTTTCAGAGTGTGTTTGAGTGTGTTTCAGAGAGTGTTTGAGTGTGTTTCAGAGTGTGTTTCAGAGTGTGTTTCAGAGTGTGTTTCAGAGTGTTTCAGAGTGTTTCAGAGTGTGTTTCAGAGAGTGTTTCAGAGTGTTTCAGAGTGTGTTTCAGAGAGTGTTTCAGAGTGTTTGAGTGTGTTTCAGAGTGTGTTTCAGAGTGTGTTTCAGAGTGTGTTTCAGAGTGTGTTTCAGAGTGTTTCAGAGTGTGTTTCAGAGAGTGTTTCAGAGTGTTTGAGTGTGTTTCAGAGTGTGTTTCAGAGTGTGTTTCAGAGTGTTTCAGAGTGTGTTTCAGAGAGTGTTTCAGTGTTTGAGTGTGTTTCAGAGTGTGTTTCAGAGAGTGTTTCAGAGTGTGTTTCAGAGTGTTTCAGAGTGTGTTTCAGAGTGTTTCAGTGTTTGAGTGTGTTTCAGAGTGTGTTTCAGAGTGTGTTTTAGAGTGTGTTTCAGAGTGTGTTTCAGAGAGTGTTTCAGAGAGTGTTTCAGAGTGTTTGAGTGTGTTTCAGAGTGTGTTTCAGAGAGTGTTTCAGAGTGTGTTTCAGAGTGTTTCAGAGTGTGTTTCAGAGTGTTTCAGAGTGTTTCAGTGTTTGAGTGTGTTTCAGAGAGTGTTTCAGAGTGTGTTTCAGAGTGTGTTTCAGAGTGTGTTTCAGAGTGTGTTTCAGAGAGTGTTTCAGAGAGTGTTTCAGAGAGTGTTTCAGAGAGTGTTTCAGAGTGTGTGTTTCAGAGAGTGTTTCAGAGTGTTTGAGTGTGTTTCAGAATGTTTGAGTGTGTTTCAGAGTGTTTGAGTGCGTTTCAGAGTGTTTCAGTGTTTGAGTGTGTTTCAGAGTGTGTTTCAGAGTGTGTTTCAGAGTGTGTTTCAGAGTGTGTTTCAGAGAGTGTTTCAGAGAGTGTTTCAGAGTGTGTTTCAGAGTGTTTCAGAGAGTGTTTCAGAGTGTTTGAGTGTGTTTCAGAGTGTTTCAGAGTGTGCTTCAGAGAGTGTTTCAGAGAGTGTTTCAGAGTGTTTGAGTGTGTTTCAGAGTGTGTTTCGGAGTGTGTTTCAGAGTGTTTCAGAGTGTGTTTCAGAGTGTGTTTCAGAGTGTTTCAGAGTGTGTTTCAGAGTGTTTGAGTGTTTCAGAATGTTTGAGTGTGTTTCAGAGTGTTTGAGTGCGTTTCAGAGTGTGTTTCAGAGTGTGTTTCAGAGTGTGTTTCAGAGAGTGTTTCAGAGAGTGTTTCAGAGTGTGTTTCAGAGTGTTTGAGTGTGTTTCAGAGTGTTTCAGAGAGTGTTTCAGAGTGTTTGAGTGTGTTTCAGAGTGTTTCAGAGTGTTTGAGTGTGTTTCAGAGTGTGTTTCAGAGAGTGTCAGAGTGTGTTTCAGAGTGTGTTTCAGAGTGTTTGAGTGCGTTTCAGAGTGTGTTTCAGAGTGTGTTTCAGAGTGTGTTTCAGAGTGTGTTTCAGAGTGTGTTTCAGAGTGTGTTTCAGTGTGTTTCAGAGAGTGTTTCAGAGTGTGTTTCAGAGTGTTTGAGTGTGTTTCAGAAAGTGTTTCAGTGTGTTTCAGGGAGTGTTTCAGAGTGTTTCTCAGTGTGTTTCAGGGTAT
This sequence comes from Centroberyx affinis, assembly GCF_046629955.1. Lineage (NCBI taxonomy): Eukaryota > Metazoa > Chordata > Actinopteri > Beryciformes > Berycidae > Centroberyx > Centroberyx affinis. Next base: position 20,369 of record NW_027283730.1, read on the forward strand.
GTTTCAGAATGTGTTTCAGAGTGTGTTTCAGGGTGTGTTTCAGGGAGTGTTTCAGGGTGTGTTTCAGAGAGTGTTTCAGTGTGTTTCAGAGTGTGTTTCAGAGTGTTTGAGTATGTTTCAGAGAGTTTCAATGTGTTTCAGAGAATTTCAGTGTGTTTGAGTGCTTCAGAGTATGTTCCAATGTGTGTTTCAGTGTTTCAGTAAATGCAGAATGTTTGAGTGTTTCAGAATGTGTTTTGTGTGTTTCAGTGTGTTTGGTTCAGAGTTTTTTGTGTGTTTCAGTGTGTTTCAGTGCGTTTCAGTGTGTTTGTGTGTTTCAGTGCGTTTCAGTGTGTTTGTGTGTTTCAGTGCGTTTCAGTGTGTTTGTGTTTCAGTGGGTCAAGGTGCTTCACTGTGTACGTGTGTGTATTTCTGTGTCAGTGTTTCAGCGTGTGTTTGTGTTGTGTTTCAAAGTGTTTCAGTGTGTTTCATTGTTTTTCAGTGTGTTTCATTGTTTTTCAGTGTGTGTTTCAAAGTGTTTCAGTGTGTGTTTCAAAGTGTTTCAGTGTGTTAACACATCATACCTCCATCAGTAGTAACAGGGTGGGAAATCAACACCAGACGCCATCAGATCTGCTGCTGCATTTAAAAAAAATACTTGAGTTAAATGTAATAATCCATTCAAGCTAAACTAATCATCCTGATTATTTTGACAGGTATTGTCCATTATTTACAATTGTTAATCACCATTACTAGTGTCTGTGATTTGAGGAACAAAACATTTTTAATCCTTTATCAAATTTCAAATCACCATCTTGCTACAGCAGGTGTATTCGGTGAAATTAAACGCCATTATTCTACAAATTATTAATTGTGGAAACTAAACTAGCAGCAAATGATTAAACACATTTGATTGTGCAGCCGTAACTCAAACCTCAGCAAGGCCAGCTGCTGAGGACCTGAGAGAGACCTGTGATTGGTCCAGTGACGCTGCCTGTGTTTCTGCAGCTTAACGCAGATGCTAGTGAATCACCGCCAGCGACTAAACCCTCTCCTTCTCCTTCTTCTTCTTCTTCTTCACGTGGGCCGGTAATAAAAGCGAGTCTCCCGGTCCTCCGGTCACTGAGGCACGATGGCGTTGCTTTCCCGCCCTGAGTAGTAACCATTAGTAACCATCAGGACGCATGCCAGGGGGACGGATAGACAGACAGGCTGATAGACAGAGGGGCTTTTACCTTGGGGGCATGAAACTATAAAAAGTACTTGACTCGTTTATAATTTTGTCATTTTAATAAACCTGATAATGCTTAAAGTTTCTCAGATTACTGTACAGATGTGCATGCCTGGCTCACTCCAACTAATATCTCTTAATTGTGAATTGTCATTGAAAAGGGAGAGGTAAATGACAGATGGGGAGCCGGTAAGAAGAGGCAGGAAAATCTCCCCAAAAGCAAAGCCCTAAAATCACCAACAGATAAAGATTGTCCCTACCAGGCATCTGTAGCAGGAGGTGGCAAAGAGGCTCTGGTAAGATCTCAAGGCGAACCGTTCGGGGCAGAACCTGGATCCATGTCGACTCTCTGCAATCCTGTTCCTGCCTGGACTGAGCCGGGCCGACCCGACCCGACCCGACCCGCACAGGAGAACACTTTAGTTTTCACTCTGCTTCAGTCTGCAGTCAGAATAATGTAGAGCCGCACAGTCATCAGGTCTAGCTGACAGTCATATAGTGACATATTAGTTGTATAGAATACTATTCAGCTGTACAGTGCACAAACTGGAGGTCAAGAGATGATTTATGGGATATGAACAAACACATTTCTACTATACAAATTTATTATCATGTCTATTTTTTCTGATTTTTCTCTAATTTTTGCTTTTCCCCAGAAATTCAGGTCTGGAAACAGACTGCAATTTTAGATATGAGAACATACAAGAGCTCCGGTAGTTCCAGTCAGTTGATTTGCTGAAACATCACCGCAGAATAGAAAATATTTCAGTTATTATTCTTGTCCATCTCCTGTAGCTGCTGTGTGTGTTAGAAGTGATTTTAGACCCGAGGAAAGACCAAACTCAGTGCGGTCAACATTACTGACCGTCAGGACAGAAGCACTGAAAACTAAAAGTGTTTTACGAAGGTCAAGCCCCGCCCATTTGGCCCTCCAGGCAGACTGGACCAAACGCTCCAGGCATTAAACAGGATTGCAGATGCATTGACCCAGGGTTGGTCACGCTCATCGTTTCTGGGCCAAAATAAATTTCTGTTTTGAAAACGATCAGGATATTGGAAGCGCTGGAGGTGGGTTTGATTCACCTCAACAGACCCTCCGACGGCCTCAGAAACAAACACTGACAAAACACATAGATGAAGCGCTCCTGTGGTTTTCAGAGGCACTGAACCGGAGCCGAGCCCAGACGCGGTGTCCGTGGCCCGAGCCTGTCTCCGAACTGACTGATTTTATGCTGAAGGGAAACATCTGAAGGGAAACTGCCACGTTCTGAATGTTCGTCTGCTGCGTTCCTTCACTGGCCGCCGTCACACCGCTGGAAACGCTCTGCATCGACCCTCGGCTCACTGGACCGATTCTTACTCAGTCAGACTGAAGCTCTTTTCCCACAGGACTGATATCTGCACACATAAAGTCATTTGTGATCGTTGCAGAGATCGTCCTGATGTCTAGAGTCTGTAAAGTAAAGACTTCTAGACACGTGGTTTCTCTCTTCCTCCTGCCATGAACAGTGGAGGCAGAGGGAGGAAGGTTTAAGACATCTTCAGGGAAAACTTCAGGTTTTGCTTTGCTAAAACAGGAATGGCAGAATTATAAAATCCTGAGTTTACACTGTTGATGTCGGTGAATTTCATTTTCCTGTGTGAATGTGTTTCACCAAACCCAGAGCTTAGGAGATAATTCATTACGGGATAAGTTCGGTGATTTTGTTCCTCTATATAACTCCTCTCTCCCTCCTGTAGCTGTTGGAGCCACAGACAGTATTGTCTGTAGCTGTTGGACCCACAGACAGTATTGTCTGTAGCTGTTGGACCCACAGACAGCCTTGTCTCCAGTCAGCTGTCAGTTGAAGCTCTGCTGCCTCTTGCTGCAACAAAGAGTCCAAACTGTTTGTCAGAATATTCCAGAAAAGCAGTTTGTGAAAACGATACGGAGAGCGACCGACGGATTTCTCTCCGCGGCCCGGAAAGCGGCGGCACCGACCGTTTCCCCTCGGCGGATCGTCCTCTACCGAACTCTACCGTTTACGATCAGACCCGACCGTCCGGAACCAGATCGCTCCGCCGGGAACCGCCTTTCACCCCACAGCGGTCTGTGCTGCGGCAGAGAAAAATAGTTCTGTGGTTTCCTGGAACTGAGTCTGTTTCCTCTCTGCTGTGGAGACACTAACAGCTTTTCTGGAATATTCTGACAAACAGTTTGGACTCTTTGTTGCAGACAAGACTGTCTGTGGGTCCAACAGCTACAGGAGGAAGAGAGGAGTTATACAGAGGAACTAAATCAATGAATTTATGTTACTTACAGAACGTATCTTTAACTATGAGGCCCCTACATAATATTAGTCCAGTGTCAGGGCTTAAGCTACCAAGCTAACTCGTGGCTAACTGCACCTATTGGTTTCAATGAGGAATGCTAACAGTGCTAACAAGCTGTGCGGTTAGCAGCAGGTCCGGTGCAGAGTGTTTTCCCCGCGGTGCGTGGGACGTCCGGTGGAGGATCACAGCAGCTCCACATTCACAACGAGCAGGAATCACTGCAGGTTTGGTTAATGAGGAGAGAGAGAGAGAGAGAGAGAAAGAGAGAGAGAGAGAGAGAGAGAGAGAGAGAGAGCAGCTGGCAGGGAGATCTATGATCTGAACAGTGACAGTAAAGCCCAGTGAAGTGCCTCCCGGACCCTTCTACCATCTTCATGGTAACTGAATACTCCACCAGAACCACACCAGGGTTAAAACACTTCTGTCAGAACAAATCAAAAACAAATGGTTTTGCATCTAAAGAGTCTCAGCCCTTTCCCTGCTGATCAGCTCTATTTGGAACTACTGACAGTCTGTCTGTGTCTGTCTGTCATGATGAAGGGCCGGACGCTCCAGAGCTGCTTCCTGGAACTATTTTATCCTCCAATGATGGAACTGTTTTAACAGTGTGGTTTCTGCTGTCGCCCTGCATGTCCTAGCTCCACCATAGACACACCATTCATTACTGAGTATCCCACCTTTAGTGTGGCAACTGACTGAGAGAGAGAGAGCGAGAGAGAGAGAGAGAGAGAGAGAGGGAAAGCGAGCATTACTAGCTGCCATGTCATCATGCTGTTTAACTCTTCATGTAGAGAAGAATCATCAAACTGACATCTGTCGCTTTTTGTCCGTCTCTGTTTTTGTCTCCTGGTCTCTTTCTCTCTGTCCCCTTTTTTCTATTCTCTCTCTCCCTCTCTCTCTCTCCCCCCCTCTCCCCCTCTCTCTCCCTCTCTCCCCCCTCTCTCTCTCCTCTCTCCCCCCCTCTCTCTCTCCCTCTCCCTCTCCCTCTCTCTCTCTCTCCCTCCCTCTCTCGCTCTCCCCCTCTCTCTCCCTCTCTCCCCCCCTCTCTCTCCCTCTCTCTCTCTCTCCCTCCCTCTCTCGCTCTCACCCCCCCCTCTCTCCCTCTCTCTCCCCCTCTCTCTCTCCCTCTCCCTCTCCCTCTCTCTCTCTCTGTCTGTCTCTCTCAGCAAATGCGTCAGAAGAGTAAGCAGCAGGCGAAGATCGAAGCGACTCAGAAACTGGAGCAGGTCAAGAACGAGCAACTCCAGCAACAGAGGCAACAGCAGCAACAGCAGCAACAGTTGCTAGGCAGCCAGCACCTCGGCGGTGTTTCCCCGGATACGGGCAGCCGGAGCCCCATGGCGACACCCCATCACCTGGTCGCCGGGGGCAACGCCTCACCTCTCCAGTCAGCGGGTTCAAAGGACGGGCCGGCCCGGCCGCACCTCCTCCAGGGGATTCAGAGCTCAGGATTGGTCGACGATGTCTTCCTCAGGCCCCAAGCCCCTCCCCCCTCTGGCTTCTCCTCCCTCCCCCACTCCCCCCACCCGTCCTCCCCTCACCCCCAGCCCCCCTCCCCCCAGATGTTCTCCCCTCCCTCGTCCCGCCCCTCCTCGCCCTGGGACCCCTACGGTAAGGTAGTGGGGACTCCTCGCCCCGCCCCCTCGCAGCCCGGCCCTCCCCCCCAGCAGCGTCACAACTCCCTCTGCGCCTCCCCGGCCCACGACGCCTTGGGCTCGCCCTCCCCCGACTCCAAACTGTTAGACGCCACCAGAGTCCTGGGACCCCAACAAGGTAACTGACCGTCCACTGGGTCTGCTACATCCCATAATGCACCTGCTTTCACCAGTTTACCAGACACTGTCAGTATTTTACCAGCCAGCTAGATGTGGCTGTAGTTACTAGAAACCGACCCCTCCTTGTTTTCTGCTCTTACTGACCGACCCCTCCTTGTTTTTTCCTCCTAGGACCCCAGCAGAGCAGGGTGGGCATGCTGAGCCCCCCCTCCGGCTCCGCCCCCGACCATCCGGCCAGACTCACTGGTATCCGAGCGGCCGAGGCCTACCAGAGGACCTGCCATAACACCGGTAACGCCCGCGGGGCGATCTCTGAGCCGTACGGGCGGTGCGGCGCCGGGCCGGCGGGGGCTGAAATGGGCCTGGGGGGCGTGTTTAAAGCCCCCATGCCCCCCCACCTCCAGCCTCAACAGGAGGGGTTTAGCAGCGCAGGAGGAGGAGGGAGACGGGACCCGTCCAGACCCGCGGAGCTGGGCTTCCCCCTCCCCCTCCCGCTGCCCCTCCCCCTCCCGCAGGACGCCCCCTTCCCCCCCGGCCCGCTGTCCGGGCTGGGCTCGCCCCACCGCGGCCCGTACGCCCAGGCGCCGGGCACGCCCAGACCGGACTACGGCCAGCAGACGCCCGACCCGTTCGCCCAGCAGCCCCTGACCTCCCGACCGTCGCCCGACCCGTACGCCAACCCCCAGACCCCCGGCACGCCGCGCCCCCACTCTGACCCCGCCTACCTCGCCGCTCCGCCCGCGCTGCGGCCGGACCAGTACGGCCAGCAGGCGGCCGGCCGCAGGCCGTCCCCCTCGCACTCCTCCCACCCCTCCCTGGACCCGTACGCCTCCGCCCCCGGGACGCCCCGCCCTTCTGCCGCCGAACGCTTCCCGCGATCCCCCGGGAGCCAGCGGGGCGCCGACCCGTACGCCCAGCCCCCCGGACGCCCCGCCCCTCGCCCGACCCGTACGCCCAGCCCCCCGGGACGCCCCGCCCCTCGCCCGACCCGTACGCCCAGCAGCCCTCCACGCCGCGGCCCCAGCAGGCCCCCGGGACGCCAGGCTCCGCCTCCTCCCCTTTGACCCCCGGCCTGTCTGGAGAGACGGGGGCCTTCAGCCAGACACACCTCCAGGTAACAGACTGAGACTGAGGTCTGTAGTGTCTGTACTGCAGTTTACATGGTCTGTACTACAGTTTACATGGTCTGTACTGCAGTTTACATGGTCTGTAGTGTCTGTACTGCAGTTTACATGGTCTGTAGTGTCTGTACTGCAGTTTACATGGTCTGTACTGCAGTTTACATGGTCTGTAGTGTCTGTACTGCAGTTTACATGGTCTGTAGTGTCTGTACTGCAGTTTACATAGTCTGTACTGCAGTTTACATGGTCTGTAGTGTCTGTACTGCAGTTTACATGGTCTGTAGTGTCTGTACTGCAGTTTGTATGGTCTGTACTACAGTTTACATGGTCTGTACTGCAGTTTACATGGTCTGTACTGCAGTTTACATAGTCTGTACTGCAGTTTACATGGTCTGTAGTGTCTGCACTGCAGTTTACATGGTCTGTACTACAGTTTACATGGTCTGTACTACAGTTTACATGGTCTGTACTGCAGTTTACATAGTCTGTACTGCAGTTTACATGGTCTGTAGTGTCTGCACTGCAGTTTACATGGTCTGTACTACAGTTTACATGGTCTGTACTGCAGTTTACATAGTCTGTACTGCAGTTTACATGGTCTGTAGTGTCTGTACTGCAGTTTACATGGTCTGTACTACAGTTTACATGGTCTGTACTGCAGTTTACATAGTCTGTACTAGGGTTGCAAAGGGGTGGAAAATTTCCGGTAAATTTCCGGAAAGTTTCCGGTAAATTTCCATGGGAAGTTAAGCTGGGGAATTTTGGAAATATTCCAAATTGGAAACTTTCCATGGGAATTATGGGAATTTATGGGAATTTATGGGAATTTATGGGAATTAATGGGAATTAACTGGGAATTGAGGGTAATTTAATGGAAAGGTATCATATCCAAGCATAAATGTTTGTTTTGTTATAAGCAGACATCCATCCAAAATAATACAATTAAAACAGATTTATTTGTAAGTAGAACTTTATCAAGTGTTAAATATTTTATTGAACAATAAATTCTTTCATTGAAGAACAAAAA